>NC_044500.1:17044557-17334557 GCF_902362185.1 Chanos chanos | reverse complement strand
GTCCTCCTACAAGCTAAGACCACTCTTCATGGTTCCGCCACTATACACAGAATACCCCCCCCCGCCCCCTGCCAAAACAAAAAAAGGGTGACCGGACGTCTCCCGTTATCTGTCAGTGAAATGCGTAAAGCAGTAGCAGGATGGTGCAGACGCCGATGACTCCGCCCAGAATTAACGAGTCCCGTCTCTTCCTCAGGTTGATTCGCTGGATGAGGTTATTGATGGCTGGGAAACGATCTGGAGAGAGAAGCAGCTAAGGAACCACAGCAAATCACGAGACCTCTGTTATAACACTCTACACTGATCATTCCAGCGCCGAACGCGGCCGTAATACTATAAGGTATCTCGTTAACGCTCAGACAACATAATACAGCAGAGAAAAACTTTGTCCAGCCCATCTGCATGTATGTTTCTGGCAGAGTCACGACCGTATTAGCTCCAGTCTGACCTGTGCGTGTACTAACACTTGGGAGAGCAATTACACTGCGTGGAATGGGGGAGGTGGAGGAAAGCGTTAGAGAACCAGAGGCACTCAGATGAATCATAAAAAGAGTTCCTGAACGTCTGCTCTGGCCACACACCACAGGATGAGCTGCTCAGTGTTTTCACGGGCTGGCTCATCTTTACAGTTATGACAGCCTTAATGGATGATGAATAAGCACTCCTCCTGAATAAAAAAAGTTTGTCCAGCCAAGAAAAGAATATCCACGACCTACAGTATTTATCCACTATCTGTGGTATTTAAACTAGGGACCCAGACAGGCAGAGAAGAACAAAGAACAACTAGTCTTAGGTTTTGCAGTCAAAGCTGGCATAACAGTGTGCTAAACATAGGACTGGGTGTTTCGATATGACCCAGCACCGACTAGTTCTCTTATGGAACTGGTTTTACAGAAATCAGAAGTGAAGACATTGCAGTTTATGTCCCCAGGAGGAATCTCCTGATCCTGTCTTCAAATAAAATCACACACAAAACCCCTCATTTTATAAACTCACCACCACCAGAGATCTTTCAGAGCGAGGAGATATTATCGAAGCAACCTGACTCATATTCACTCTGTGGGCACTAACTTTCAATAGGGAACCACTTACCCTGTTCAAACGATCACTGCATAGAGATTTTATGACCATCTGGTCCTAAAGCAAACACAGACACCTGTCATATTAGGTGGGGTGAAAAGGATACTGGTCAGAGTGTTGACCTTGCTTTGTATGGACTTCAGCACGCCCCGCTGAGAGGTCATGTTCTCCTTGGTTGCCATGGCAATGCTGCAAAACAAAAAGACCCACACACAAAACAGCACCATAAGTAGAGTTTAATGGTAGGAAACTCGTGGATCACGAGCATGTTTTTTTAGGAGTTCTACTCAATGAGTCACAATGACAATGACAGGGAACACGCTAGAGAATCCATTAGAGGACGCAAACGTCTCTCAGACACATTTGGATTGAGACGGTAAAGGAGCAAAGCGGAAATACTCTAAAGCCCCTGAGACATTCCCAAACATACAGCAAACAGCTAAAAGCCTTGAGGAAAAGAACATTTGGGGAAAAAAAAAAAAAAAAGATCAAGCGTGAGAAATTCATTTCCCTTGAGACAAGGCGAGAGCAAATGCTTGACATTTCAGACAAACGAGAAGACCTCACATAACAAGCTTAATATTCTCTGTCACTGATGCATCTCAGTCACAGAAGACTTTTTTTTTTTAAATCTTCCAAGTTCACAGGATTCGCTCAGGATGCATGACCCTATTTAGTGTGTGGAAAGTTACTCCAAAAACTATCTTTTAGATCCAGAGCCAGCAGATATTTGTCTTCTCCAGCTGAGTGTGGCTTTCTTGTTTCTGGTGAGGTGGATTAAATTGCTGTGTGACACTAGAGCTCACTCAAACTCCAGCTCAGCAGCTCTGAGTGCTGTGGGTGTCAGCTGTAGCCTGGCACCTGCACGGCTCTCGGGCCGCCCAGAGCTCAACTCCAGGTGAACGTCAGATTCTTTGATGGATAAATTGGTGCATACTGCATATTCAAGCAAAGCGTCAACTCCGTCACCGTAAAAAAGTGCAGCGTGTCCGTTTCAGATCTCGGTAGGAGTCTTTTAACGTCAGCCTGACGCTTCGGAGAACGATGAGCCCGAATGCTCAGTTTTGTGTTGAACACATTAAGTGTCTGATTAGTCTTCAGAAGAGAAATGGTGAGCACACAGCGTCATCTTCTGACTACACCTAATGGAAACCCACTGCCCTCACACCCCAACCCCCAACCCAAACATTTACATCGATAACAGCACGGCGATGAAGTCACACACAAGGGTGAGGCACAACAGCGTGAAATGAGTCGCCTCCTCCACAGAAATGCTTGTGCAAAATAAAGCACGACAGTTGGCCCCGAAGAGCCTGGTGCTCTCAGGGTTTTCTCTCCAGGTGATTCAAGTCACAAACAGCCTGACCTTTGTCCCTGCAGAGTATAGCCAGCCTTCATCCCCAGAGTGTCAGTGCAACCACAGGGGGAAGAAGAGGAGGAGGAGTGTGAACCTTTTTCATCATACTGCCCAAAGCACCAACTTTCCCTCCCACGCAATGTTCTGATCTGCTCAGCAAGAGCAAATCTCACGTAACAGTGAGGCTCATCGGTGACTCGGTAAAGGCATATCATTTCTGTTCAAGCGTTCTTACAGACCACAAAACCTCAACCCTGAGTCTTGAACACCACGGCGCATGATTAGACTAAATTTCGGGTCTTGCTTAAGCTGTCAGCTTGAGTCATTGTAGGTATTCACACTAAGAAAAAAATCTGACTGGGTAATGAACCGTTTATGGTGACTGAGTGTCTGGCATCTTCACATTAAGAACCTGCCTTAACACTGCCCAGAGACAAGAGCATTGATGAAACGCTAAAGCTGGGTTTTCAGATCTCATTGGTGGCGTGCTCAGAGCAGTCAAAGACAAGGGCAGGGATTGGTCCGGCCATCTAATACTGTATCATTTTCTGCTTGATCAAGGCTGAGTGAAGAGTAAGGCAAGATCTGCAAGGCTCACGACTTGACTTAATTAAGCACCTGTACCAGCTGTCTCCTGTGGGCTTCCCTGGCGCCGTGCTCCACCCATGCGTGACTGTGGCGCAGTTTGAGAGGAGGGGGAAAAAGGCAGAAATGAAGGAGGACAGCACCCTTCAGTGGTCCCCTTACGTAAGCCCCTGTAGGCTGACCATCAACCCAGCAGGGACAAGGCAGTTCTCAAAGGTTTCCCATAACCATCTCTTGACAGGTACAGCCAAGCTGTTCACTATGCTCCACTGTGTCAGGATACACCCTGCAGAGAATGAATCCAGCAAAAGGCACAAGTGGACACACTGTTTCGTGCTGAGAGTTGAGTTCTTGTGATATGGTGTGAAAGAGAGAGGGAAAAGAATCCTACTAGACAGTAAAGGGGAGTGGGTGTGGTTGGGTAGTTTTGTACAGTGCAACCGATAAATGGTTGCCAAGAAAGCTTTTCTGCCAACTTCACTTAAGAGGCAGGATCTGCTTTCAGCTCAATCTACAACAGTAATCTAATGGTATCAGAGCGTGGACAAGTAATGGGTCAGTGGCTTGACGCTTTCCATTGATTGAGGTCTCTCTTATGATGGAAATGGAACATGACTGGCATTTGGTTCAGGAGTGTCGAGGGAATTGTACATGCTTGATTCTTTCAGAAAACAATTAAGTGAAAAGATAGCACTAAAAGGAGTTCTGTAGTTAAAAATGTAAAAAAAAAAAAAAAGTATAATGAGGCATCATTATAGTATAATGAGTGAGACTTCATTTTTATGAATCATACAGAAAGAACGCTTAAAGTTCAATACATTTACCACAGACATGGACAACATGTCAAAGTATTTGTGAAAGGAAAAATGTCAAAATGGGAGAATAAATGTTCATGTTTGTGTTGATAACAGTGAATGCTTTGAACTGGCACGCTTACCTTATTGTGTCGTCAATAAGTCGATCTGAGCTGTGAGGAAGACAACGAGGGGAGAGAGAGAGAGAGAGAGAGGGAGAGAGAGAGAGAGTGTTTAGTAGAGGCCAGGAAGAAAGAGGGCAGTTGAATGACTAGAGCGCTCCCTCTCTCTCTCGCTCTCTTGGCTCTGAAGCAATCAGGGCCAGAGCAGCAGAGATCAATGAAGAAGCTGCTGTGAATCCTGATCAGGCTCTGCTGCAGGCGCTGGGACTGCTTCTAGCCCTCACTCCAAGCCCATCAGATCTGAACCAAAGGCTCAGGGCCTCAGGGACTGATTAAGAGCTACACCACATCAAGATGGGAGTTCCCTCTGCATCATTGCCATGCCAAACTTGACATTGATTCAGATCACTCAAATGCCCCTTGATTTGTTCATTCAGCTTAACTTTTCATTTATTCAGATCACTCAAATGTCCCTTAATTTGGTTAGATCTGAGCCATCATTCATTTAAAACATTTCAATGAGCGTGAATTGTTAGGACCATGTTAACACTGGCAAAATTTTATGATGAAACTGGATGTCTACAGTCCAACAGTGCCTATGGCAGTCGCCTTTGTGGCCCATGACAACCAATCAGTTTTCAGATGAACTCTGAGACCTTCAGAGTGGGAGCTATGTGCCCATTTAGGAAAAAAAAGCTGAGAAACAAACACTGAAGTGGTGGAGGCAATGCTGTTATCCTTAGATTTACATATATATACTCCTCCAGGTAGATATACTTTTGTCTTCTCTTTGTCAGAGGCTGCATGTTTGTGGAGTAACCTTGAGCCAAGTGCCTTTGCTCAAAGACACATCAGTTAAGAGCCTGCCGTTCACTCTCAGGATTCAAAGCCGCAACTTGCCAATATCATCTGCTCTCTTGTCTGCGAATAAGAGAACTCTGCCAAAAGGAACATTCAATATGAATCTAAGCCCAGGTGTCTCGTTATCATGTAATTGTCTTTTTTTTTTCTTTCTTTCTTTTACTGAGATAGAGGCAAAGACAGGCCTAGAGGTAGAGAATGACATTATGTCTTTCTTAACATACTGGCCACTGTCATTTGTTCGTGTGACAGTGGAGACAGTTGAAGTTGAAAAATTGTCTCAGTCTCAAACAAATGGTCTTTAATGTGCCATGAGGGGCTGTTTTATTACATGTGCAAATTTGCACACACATGTGCACACACGCACATGCGCACTCTCTCTCAGACACACACACACACACACACACACACACACAGAGAGAGAGAGAGAGAGAGAGAGAGAGAGAGAGAATGAATCTAAGGAGCATGTTCCAAGTTATGATGGCTTGGGGGCTAGGTTTTGGAAAACTTGTCTCAGAGCTTCCTAAAAATAGCCAGAGTTGTACATCAGAGAAGTGTCATCTAAGGAGTCAGCGTGCTCTGATTAATCTACACACCACAACAATCCATCAATACGCAGTCGTGACTCTGAGGTCATTATGTAGCCTGATCATTATAAATGGTCCAGGCTGATGCTGATGAGGCCCTTTTTTTTGGCCAAACTACAGGTTCGTAATTAGCAGCGTGACTTTGTGTCGCACAGCTGAACTATGGCACAATACCCGATGAGTTCTGTCACAACCTTAACAAAGAACGCATGACCAACTGTCAAATGGCTTGGCCATACTTTTCTGTAACAGCTGTGGTTCCGGTGTTAGATTGCAGAGGAGTGACAGGCAGGTAGGTGGTGGTGATTTTAGAGGCAATCAAAGAAACCGAGATAACGCTAAGACGCCACGCCAGCACTTTCATTCGTTATCGACGTGAAGAAACTTTAAATCGGACTGCGGCTTTTTGGAGGAAGTCTGGGCGGATAATGTGCTGTCAGTAAAATGGCTGTGGCATACTGTAAAGGAGTGGCATTAATTGTTAATTTTGCTCATTACGTGTAAATAACAGTGGGTCAAAGCAACCAGATAAAAGGTCTCCATTTTCAACTCTTCGTTTTCAGATGCATTAGTTCAATCAAATTAGCCAGCACCACACAAGACTGCAAGTCAGAATATGCCTTAAAGACAATTCACAGCCTCGCAGAGCTGGTGCAAGAGTGTGGAGGAGCTCAGAGCCAATGACAAAGACTACAGACGGCGTAATGCCATTCCAAATGGTTACAACCTTGTTATATATTCTTCTTGGCGAGCTTCTTACCTGAACTTTAATTCATTTGAAATGAAGCACTTCACACACTGAGTGCCACTGGCAGCCTTAGCCTCGCGATACAAAACACGACTGTTGCAAGGAGCCGTTGGGATACCAAGCCGTGATATGCTGATAATGTGAAGAGTGCCTCAGTTGATAATGAGGATTACAGTGAGGCGTGTTTAATCACTTCTTCAGTCCACTGTGGCAGCCACTAAATTACTGACACCTATGGAGAGTCACAGTGCAGGGGCTCAACAGAACCTGGGCTTCATTTTGAAACAGGGTGGGGACTGAAGCTGTGATGTGAGAATTGGTCTCCGAGGGTGTAGTAATGAGTGCTGTCTGTCGCGTGAGAGCCCATTATGGTTCTGTCCCAAAGAGCCCAATAAAAACACATGTGCACACACACACATTCACGTGGCATTGTCCCTCTACTGTTCTCTGTCCCTCTGCATCTCATGTTTCGAATCGCACTAGGCAAAAACAATGCGCTCAGCACTTCCATTGGCCAATTAGAATCAATACTGATACTGTTTCAGAGAGAGAGAGAGAGAGAAAGAGGGAGAGGAAGAGAAACAAAACAAACAAAGTGGCTATGTCATTAGTTTAGTGTCTCCTGGGTGACAGTGAATAAGAATGCATTTGCTTAACGGTTGCCTGACAAATTAGCCACTGAAAGCAACTTTCCAGAAGGCCGCAGTAGCTTCTAAAACCACAATATCAATATCATAGTTAGAGGGGGTTTCCTGATCCATGGGAAATTCCATGAAAGTATCATGGCATCATCAAATATGATAAACTGACAAAAGCCTGTTGCATAAGGTACATAAAAGCTGACTCTTGGAAGAGGTGGGGGGGGGCATCCTTATGTCATCTTCCGATGAAAAGAGCTAATTTATTTGAGGTTTGACAACAGATTTCAAACCTATGACAAACCTGTTCTACCAGTGCCAACAAACACATAGTTTGATATCATTGCATAGATTCTTCGGTTGTCAAAAGTACTGGCCAAAAAAGAAAATTCACTGAAACTGTCATTTAGCCTGGGAGAAGGAGCCACAGTAGTTTTCCTATCCTGAATGCTGTATCAGCCGTGTATTGAGCACTGGAACAGTGCCAGGAGAGATAATGTAAAGCCAGTCATAAAGAACAGGTAAATGCACCACACTGCACAAAGCTGCTGACCCTGCTGTGGAGGGTCGTTTCCTGTGAGGCTTCTGGTCGCAAGCGCCGTACTGCCGTGCTTGTTTACAAATGACTTTGCCTCTTTGTTATGTAAATATAGGTATTAGCCTTCACTTTGTCAAGTGGCTTTAAAAGCCATAACTTGTCATGTCAGGAGGCCAACCTTCCTACGGGATAATAATAAAGGTGCTTTGTGTTGAAAAGTGCTTCCTCAAAACACGTCAAATTCCTTCATTAAAATGCAATGAACTGAAAGACGAATTGTTGACCCACTAATGTACTTGGCGTGGAGGTGTTAAGAGAGTGGAGGAACTGGCTGACTGTGACTATCCCTACATCTGTACAGCGCTGAGAGAAAGCTGTGTCTGAGAATGGAGACCCAACCGCTGTCAACCGTTTGTCACGAACCGAGGCGCTTTGTAAATCCTCCGAGGCAGGAGACCGGTGGCATAAAATGCGCATTGCTGTGTCTGGAGATGGGCTCTGCTGCCTGATTCATGGCATTTTTATAGGCCGAGATGAGCCGAGCTTGAAAGATTTACTGGACTCTTCCATCAAGCCTGGGAGCAGAGGGGTGGGGTGAGGGAGAAAGGCCAGCGTCTGAAGCTGCACCACTTCCACAGACGGCACATCCACCCCCCCACCTCAGCCTGCCAAAATGAGCTTCCTGTACAATCATTAAACCACTCATTAGCACAGAGCTAATTCATCCCTCAATGAAATTCCTCAGGTTACCTCACAAAAGGAGGCCCGACTCTGTCTTATCTGGTGGTGGCTAATATGCATAATTAAACACTGTGGATCAGAGTTTAACACTGCTGATAGCCAATTTTGGTGGGAAAAATATTTACTTTTTGATGCTGATGCTATTACCTATATAGACAAAAATATTACTTGTTACCTTCTATAATCAAGTAACTGTATTATGTTTCCCTTCTCCAAATAATTAAAGCTTGTTTTTTTTTTTGTTTTTTTTTCTTATACTGTCTTCTGCTACAATCCACACAAACAGTCATTTTCTTTATTTCAGTGGGAGAGAGAGCTCTGGCTTAATCATCATGTCCATTTGTCAATTATTAAGCCTGTTCTGCCAATATTGTTCCGTTTACATAATCTGGCATTAGTTCATAAGCTACTATGCAATAAATCACTTTTTCAAATATGTCAGGGGATATGTCTGTCTCTGTTATCAGGTGTTACTGATTATCGGCAGAAGGCTGCTCTCTTATGTTCCCTCCAGTTGGTCTTCATTTAGTCTTTTCAGAGCGTGACAGGGAAGAACAAAATCTTAATGTGGAGTCTCTCTGTGCCTTGGCAGTCACTGCACAGGGTTTTGTTTTATTAATACGTTCATTTCCACGTTAAGGTTGAGACATTTCACTGCTGTACAAATCCCTCATCGCGAGCCAGACGACGGACCAGTGACCTTAGCCGTTTCGTGATGACACATAGAGTTTGGCAGTAACGTGTGGCGCCTCCCCCCTCGCCCAGATGCCCTGAAAATTTGACAGCTGGTAACTTTTCTACGGCTCGAACGGGTCGGCCCCCACAGAGGCAAGCATCAGCCACATTACAGGGCCAAAGGCTAGGCATTCCACACTCTGGCTAGTACAGTACCAATGCCCAGATCCTGTTAAAGGGCAGTCTCTTACCATCTGTCTGACCACAGTTTAAGCCGGCCCAGACAGAGAGGGAGTGTCTTTCATTCATTACACTGCTAGGGTAGAGATCAGTTTTACAGAGAGGGGTTTGAAATGGACAGAAATCAGAGAGAAAAAAGTATATCTCCTCAATCAAGAACAGTGACTGAAAATGCGATTTAATAACATAAGTAACTGCTGAAAAAAAAGCCAAATTCAGTTTACTTTGAAAGAAAGCTTGCGCATGCCGTTGAAAGCACTTTTTCAATCAGAAGCCACGTGCCAAACATCACTAAAGGAGCTCAGTGGGGGGTTGACTGAATTATGGGTTGAATAATGCCAATTTTCATACTTCTTAATCACTCAAGTGGAGGGCTGTATTATAGTTACAGCTTGGGAATGGATTCCTAAGTGTTCTGTATTTCCTGTCTCCAGAGAATCTCCAGCAGAGAGGGAGAGAGAGAGAGAGCCAGAACCAGAGAGAGAGAAAGAGAAAGAGAGAGAGAGAGAGAGAGAGAGAGAGAGAAAAGAGAGAGAGAGAGAGAGAGATAGATAGATAGAGAGAGGGAGGGAGACAATGGGTGGAAAAAAAAAAGACCTGCAGCAGGTGACCACAGGAAGATCAGAGGTCACAAGAAATCCACTCCCATTAAATCCTAAATGAAACACATGGCTGTAATATTTGCCCATAAAGTGGTGGTTTTGAAGTGGCCAATACTGTCTCAGACGCAGTGAGCCTTCTAACCGATCAGAGCCAGAGATTGGATTTGGTCACATGATACGTCCCTCGAGAACTGCTGCTGTGCAGTGCTTTCACTCAAGAGAACCAAGTAGCTATTCCTTGTCCCAAAAAAAAAAAAAAAAAAAAAAAAAAAAAAGGCAGGTGTAGCCAAAATACAAGCCCTCAAAAACGCCACTTCTAACAGTCATTTACAACACAACACAGGATGTTCCTCATATTTTAGCCTTCTCTTTGGAGCACTGCGACACCTCCAGAGAGGAACAGTAAGTGATCACTCTGGGTTCGTACAGAGGGAGGCAGTTATGCACCAGAGGAAGCTCTGCGGCAGGATAAGATGTCACAGCTCTCTTACTTCCAGACAGCAGCAGCCCACCGCAGCAGCAGCCCACCGCAGAGGGGCAGCCCCCTGAACTCAACACCGGGCATCTCCCCCTTCCGCACGCTCCGGTGGAGGTGGCTAGGCTGAGACCATCAGAGAAATGCCTCCCTTAACAACCTCTGTGTGTGGGTGGGCGGCCTTTAGCTTGACTAATGCGTCCGGCCCCATTTCGGATGATATGAACATTTCCTAAGCATAGACTCCTATGTGCGTGGGGAAAGAAACTCCATCTGTAGCGACTAGGGCGGAGGCTCCTTTTACGTTCTGTTTCTCCCACAGTTTTTCCTCTAGAGCTTGATGAGGGGGGATCCAGCTGCCTCGTCAAAAAAAGGAGCTGCCTCCGTCTGATAGGTCAGCCTGTTCAAGGGCCTACGCCGGAGAGAGATTTATGTCTCGGCTCCCGGGAGCTGACAGGAACAGGAGAGTGAGTGTACGTCTGAGGCCAGTCTGCTGAGCCCCATCTGCTGCTTTGATATAGTGTAGCAGAAAACTGCACCGGGACAGCAGGAGGAGAGCACGCCATTAGCTTTTTATTGCTCACATTTAAACTAGTTCAGACTCTTTTTTGGGGGGGGGGGGCAGAGTTAAACAGGGTTTGAGTTGTCAAAAAGCAAAAGTGAACGGAGTGTGCCTCTTCGTGGTTTTAAAGAAATTTCTATGCTCTCTCTCTTTCTCTCCCTAGTCTTAACTCTCAATAGTCCTTTGCTGATAAGACAGATGAGATCATGGATACAACCTTACCCAATGATGATTCAGTACTTCTCTTGACAAGGAGCGCATGACTCAATTTGGAGTTAGAGAAAGAAAACACACGAGTGGATATAACAGGTGCAGATGTGGTGGACTGTCTCACGTCTGATACGTCTGGGTGATGTTTGACCTTAGGACCCTTGACTTCCTCATTTCCCTTTCCCAATCTTGGCACCACCACAGAGAGTGGGAGAGAGGAGACTGGAGCCAGGCTAATGGAGCAACATGAGCAGTTGGCACTGACTCACTACAGTTCCATTTTTTTCTGACAGAGGATTCTTTTCACAAAACACATGAACTTGTCTGTACTGCACAGGGAGCCAAAAATCCAAGGTCGTTGCTTCTCCATCCAAGTGAATAAAAAAAAAAAAATACAGGGGAGATTACCAGTGCCCTATTTGTTTTAGTCTTTTGTGACTGCCTGGTCTCTAAAAACCCAGCGTCTCTCTCTCGCCACTAAACCAAAGCCGCAGGCTCCACTGATTCTCAAATGCAAATATATACACAGTGCTAATACTTTGCAATGCAAATACAATTTGCATTGTGCCAAACATTTCCACAACTACAGATGTGAGATCAACAGTAAATGTCATATTGTCACTATCTTGAAGAAGAGCGTGAGCTATTCCAAATTCGAAAGGACAGAGCGCTAAAGAGAGGGGCGAGGCCACAAACTTGACAGGTCTGAGGGGGGGGTATAATGAGAAAATCTAAAGAGCATTCACCCATCTATAGGAAGGTCAGTTAGGGTAAACCTCTTTTGTTTTTAATTCTATAAACTGTATTCAAAATGTGTCGCAGCATCAGACGTGAGGGACAGGAGAGTTCCGGAGGACACCCAGTGGAACGAGAAGGTTGTCCAAGGACCCCGAGGATCAGTCCGAACTCTAGCCGCCTGAATTCAGCCAGGATTCTCAGAACGCTCCGTTCGCGGCGTCTATTTTTTACTCTGTACTGTCCAAGGTGCTAAAATAACTGTTCTGAATTTGTAAGTAAGGCACGTAAAAAATGCAAAGCATTCCTGATTGGCTGATGCTAACAAAGCCACAACAGTAATGTCCTTAGCACATTACGCATGCTAAACTGTAAGTATATATGAAAAAAAAACAACAAAAAAAACCCCCACCCCAAGCCTGACTGCCTCCACTTTGCCTCTGCCCGTGCTTTCCTGAGCTCGTCGAAAAGAAATGCAGTCAGCAGGAGTGCAGAATTAGTGCTACGCTAAGAGAAACAGGAGCAGTCCAGAGGGAGCAGTAAAGCAGCAACTATTAAAATGCTAAATTAAGAAAAATTGTTCCCATATAGGACACGGTATAGTTATCAGTGAAAAAAAAAGCTTTTGTGAATCACCTACTAATGAGGGA
Organism: Chanos chanos; assembly: GCF_902362185.1. NCBI lineage: Eukaryota > Metazoa > Chordata > Actinopteri > Gonorynchiformes > Chanidae > Chanos > Chanos chanos. The sequence goes on along the minus strand of NC_044500.1, from coordinate 17,322,357 downwards.
TGTTTTTCTGAGCATCTGAAAGAACAGACATACCAGAAAGGTACAGGCTGTATTATTAGTAAGGGGATCCTTGTTACACCATTAAAGTCTCCTGTCTGATCAGTATTGATGTCAATCCATTTTTCTTTCTTTCTTTGCTTTAAAGCTGGATGAAAATCCTAAAAGATGTTTCCCACTACAGAACAAGGACTGGTTATTCTTCATGGCACTCAAAGGCCCTAAAGCGGCCGGCTTCAAATACCCAGGCATTTCAGCCCCACAGATGACTTACAGTGGCCATCTGACAGGAGTGGACATCAGGCATTCTGTCCTAGAGCAGCAGGGTAAAGGCATGAGTTCACGGGCTCTGCGGAGTCGTCCACACTTTCTCCTCATTCTGATTACATTAGCATATTCAAAGCTGTCGTGGGCACGGTTCCAGCCAAAAGAAACATGCCGCTTTGGCCGGCACAGTTCAGTCACCTCTGCCATATGGCTGCTTGGCCCTGTCATAAACATCACATGTCATTCATTACAACCCAATCACAAGCCCATTGTTCCAGTCAGGAACGCCATCCGTCGTCATTTTTAAGTTCTCAAATTTCACTGGATCTCCCCTACATAGTGTATATGCTACAAGCAATTAAATATTGGGGTTTTTTTTGAGGACATTTAATATGGCATTATGGTATATATGTTAATGAATTTTCAGCAGTTGTTTCTGAGAACTCAAATACTCATGACGGACGCACGTCTGATGATGTGATAAGTGCCTGGCGTCAGACATCTCTAATCAAATCCGAGGGATGCTCTTTACTAAGTGGTTTGTAAAGTTCAGTGCGAAAAGAAGCACAGTGAGAAACGTGAGCAGTGTGTGTGACGTTGTCTTTGCTTTAAATGTGGTGGAATAAACAGTGCAGAGAAATCCGTTTCTGTTTTACAGGAAGCTAAGATCAGCACAATCACGGCCATTACTGCCATTCCAGTAAATGACTAATGGACACTGCCCACCTTTTACAACACTATCAGTTCTCATCTTTGGAGATAGAAATCTCACCAACTCCGCTGTGCAGTTCACTGGCGCTGTTAAGTTCACAAACATACAAGACGTCCTCCACCGCATACAAGCACAATAATACAAGTGTGTGTGCGTGTGTGCGTGTGCGTGTGTTCGTGTGCTTTTTGGGGGGGGGGTCTTTCAGAAATTTCAGATTTCATTCTGTCGATGCAACACTTCAGTTCACATAGTGCTGCGTTCCCACTGAGCTGTGATCTGGATTCAGTCTAGTTCTTATGGGTAATATTGTCTTGCAGTGAATGAGCTTGTAACTGAAGGAACAAAATATTCTTGTGTGAGCTCCAGTGTGAATCGAGACTAAACAGTCTACCAACGCTGTGTGCTATGTCTCTTCAAAGGCACTACAAAGTGCAAATTTGGCATTACAGGTTATTTTTCAGGAGGCACCCTAACCCAGTAAAGAGGCAAAACTCCAGGGCTCTCACATTTTTTCACAAAGAGCTTCTTTCATCTTTCGTTCTCTGGGGGCTTTTTCAGATGTGTTTCTATGAATTCACAGACTTCCCAAACAGTCGCGTTCCACTCGTACTCAGGGTCTGCATTAAAGAAGCGGGAATATCCGCTGTGTGTGGGACCAGCGTGTTCACAAGAGGAAGATAAGATCTGCTTTGGTCTTGGCTGATACGGATGCAGGTGCAGATAAAGGAAATTCTCAACCTCAGAGGAAAACACTGCGGCTCAGCTGGGCTAAGTCTGGACTAGACAAGTGTGCCACCTGACTGAGCTGGCTCCCAACGAGGTGAAAATGTTCTGTGTGCTGCTTGATTGATGAGCATAAGAAACTTAACGACCTATGAGACAGTGTTAAAGCACTTCAAACACTTTAGGGAAGCAATTTTAGTTCTTTCAATTTTTTTTTTTCCCTCCATTTTTGGGTGTGTTTTCGTCCTCTGTTTAACTGACTATCTGCCAGTAACGCCAAATCATTCCAGGCTGGCCTGTCTGTCTTTTTCTCACTCTCGCTGTCTTTCTCTAATACCAAAATGCTTTCTCTGACGGGGAAAGCCCACAGATGCACACATGAGTCACTGTGTCTAGATGGTGTTCAAGATAACACTGTGTCTGTTTACTGTTTATGGACGGGCGTGTGTTCAGTTACCGTCAGAAGTTGTATGATCTTTGAAAGACTGCCCAGACTTGGTGGTGAGAGAAAGGGGATATGAGACAAGCGCTTTTATCTGTGACTCAAAGCCGCTCTGCTGCTGTACACCACTAACACGAGTTAGGTTTGAAAGGTGCTCAGGGGAGAATTCACAGCTGGTCTGCAGTCATAAAAATCAACAACTGGGCGAGGAAAGCATCTGCTTGCCTTTTTACGACGAACGGCAGCGGAGCTCGGTTAGCAGGCGTCCAAACGGCGGAAACCGGACAGGGACGTGGTCACTGCAGCCGTGCACTATATCTTACAGCAGTCCCCCTCAAGCAGAGAGAGAGACAGGGACGTCATCACTGCAGCCGTGCACTATACCTTACAGCAGTCCCCCTCAAGCAGAGAGAGAGACAGGGACGTCATCACTGCAGCCGTGCACTATACCTTACAGCAGTCCCCTCAAGCAGAGAGAGAGACAGGGACGTGGTCACTGCAGTCGTGCACTATACCTTACAGCAGTCCCCTCAAGCAGAGAGAGAGACAGGGACGTGGTCACTGCAGTCGTGCACTATACCTTACAGCAGTCCCCCTCAAGCAGAGAGAGAGACAGGGATGTGGTCACTGCAGTCGTGCACTATACCTTACAGCAGTCCCCTCAAGCAGAGAGAGAGACAGGGACGTCATCACTGCAGCCGTGCACTATACCTTACAGCAGTCCCCCTCAAGCAGAGACAGAGACAGGGACGTCATCACTGCAGCCGTGCACTATACCTTACAGCAGTCCCCCTCAAGCAGAGAGAGAGACAGGGATGTGGTCACTGCAGCCGTGCACTATACCTTACAGCAGTCCCCCTCAAGCAGAGAGAGAGACAGGGACGTGGTCACTGCAGCCGTGCACTATACCTTACAGCAGTCCCCTCAAGCAGGGAGAGAGACAGGGACGTGGTCACTGCAGTCGTGCACTATACCTTACAGCAGTCCCCCTCAAGCAGGGAGAGAGACAGGGACGTGGTCACTGCAGTCGTGCACTATACCTTACAGCAGTCCCCCTCAAGCAGGGAGAGAGACAGGGACGTGGTCACTGCAGTCGTGCACTATACCTTACAGCAGTCCCCCTCAAGCAGAGAGAGAGACAGGGATGTGGTCACTGCAGCCGTGCACTATACCTTACAGCAGTCCCCCTCAAGCAGAGAGAGAGACAGGGATGTGGTCACTGCAGTCGTGCACTATACCTTACAGCAGTCCCCCTCAAGCAGAGAGAGAGAGACAGGGACGTCATCACTGCAGCCGTGCACTATACCTTACAGCAGTCCCCCTCAAGCAGGGAGAGAGACAGGGACGTGGTCACTGCAGTCGTGCACTATACCTTACAGCAGTCCCCCTCAAGCAGAGACAGAGACAGGGACGTCATCACTGCAGCCGTGCACTATACCTTACAGCAGTCCCCCTCAAGCAGAGAGAGAGACAGGGACGTCATCACTGCAGCCGTGCACTATACCTTACAGCAGTCCCCCTCAAGCAGAGAGAGAGACAGGGACGTGGTCACTGCAGTCGTGCACTATACCTTACAGCAGTCCCCCTCAAGCAGAGAGAGAGAGACAGGGACGTCATCACTGCAGCCGTGCACTATACCTTACAGCAGTCCCCCTCAAGCAGAGAGAGAGACAGGGACGTCATCACTGCAGCCGTGCACTATACCTTACAGCAGTCCCCCTCAAGCAGAGAGAGAGACAGGGACGTGGTCACTGCAGTCGTGCACTATACCTTACAGCAGTCCCCCTCAAGCAGAGAGAGAGAGACAGGGACGTCATCACTGCAGCCGTGCACTATACCTTACAGCAGTCCCCCTCAAGCAGAGAGAGAGACAGGGATGTGGTCACTGCAGCCGTGCACTATACCTTACAGCAGTCCCCCTCAAGCAGAGAGAGAGACAGGGACGTGGTCACTGCAGCCGTGCACTATACCTTACAGCAGTCCCCCTCAAGCAGAGAGAGAGACAGGGACGTGGTCACTGCAGCCGTGCACTATACCTTACAGCAGTCCCCCTCAAGCAGAGAGAGAGACAGGGACGTCATCACTGCAGCCGTGCACTATACCTTACAGCAGTCCCCCTCAAGCAGAGAGAGAGACAGGGACGTGGTCACTGCAGTCGTGCACTATACCTTACAGCAGTCCCCCTCAAGCAGAGAGAGAGAGACAGGGACGTCATCACTGCAGCCGTGCACTATACCTTACAGCAGTCCCCCTCAAGCAGAGAGAGAGAGACAGGGACGTCATCACTGCAGCCGTGCACTATACCTTACAGCAGTCCCCCTCAAGCAGAGAGAGAGACAGGGATGTGGTCACTGCAGTCGTGCACTATACCTTACAGCAGTCCCCCTCAAGCAGGGAGAGAGACAGGGACGTGGTCACTGCAGTCGTGCACTATACCTTACAGCAGTCCCCCTCAAGCAGAGAGAGAGAGACAGGGACGTGGTCACTGCAGCCGTGCACTATACCTTACAGCAGTCCCCCTCAAGCAGAGAGAGAGACAGGGACGTCATCACTGCAGTCGTGCACTATACCTTACAGCAGTCCCCCTCAAGCAGGGAGAGAGACAGGGACGTGGTCACTGCAGCCGTGCACTATACCTTACAGCAGAGAGAGAGAGGGAGGGCGCACACTAATGCTGAAACGCAAAGTGGGCACTTGGCCAGGGTTGCCACAAGCCACTGCAGCAGGCAGAGAGGCGCCCACTGATGTAGCTCTACCCCCTAAGCCACCTCCAGTGTGTCCCTGAAGAGCCAATTAACACTCAATAGTTCAGAGGACTTGCTTACACACTGTGGGGCTGTTGAAAGAACCCTGTGCTCTCCTCTGTCCAGGAGGAGTCAGCTCAGTTAAGGCCTAATGGAAGTGCCTTCTAGGTAAACGGCCACGTTAAAAGAAGTCGCACGCACTTTTACATTACCTCAGAATGGCCTCTGAGGAGATCTGAATTTGAACATTGTGTGTGGGGTAAACATCCAATCAGCACTCTGAAGGAAAGCTCAGAGAGGCAGAGTAAATGTTGCATTCTTACATCACTCTAGAGAGATTACTCCAGAGTGATGTATTACAGCATGTCTTCCTGAATGACATACTTTAATTAAAGCATGTCAGCCTGACTGATACACTTCAATTCCTTATTCCTCTATCTGCCATCCAATAGTTAATCAAACTTTCCAGACTTGATTCAGTCGTACTGTTTCAGATATCTGTGGTTGTGTAACATCTATATATCAGAGTTAATCTGATGTTTTAATGCAATGAATACGTATTGCTAAAAAGAAAATGTGGAATTAAGTTCTTAATCTGCAGCAAAATATTATACATAAGTGACAAATAAGGTGTATATATGATAATGGGGAGTTTTTAAATAGTTATTTATGATTCAACATTATGGAACGAGGAAGAACTTCAGATCCCAAACGGGTGTGGGTGCGTGATAGAGTGTATTCATACAACATACTGAAAGCATGCTGTGCTTTACTCTCCCTGCCTGCTGGTAACTGTCTTACTTTACCTCGCATTTCAAACAAATGGCCCACAGCACACCCACTGTCTTACACCATTCATTCTACTCACTGCAGCCCCCCCCCCCGCCCCCCCCCCCCCCCCCCCCCCCCCCCCCCCCCCAACATAAACTTAATGAGCTTCCCCAGCTAACCTCACCTGCTCACACAGTCAATTTAAAAACTAAAGAGTAATGTGAACCATCCATTTTACAGTCACGGTAGTGAGAGTCCGGTAGCCTTCTACCGTTCTGATGAATGGGGTGTGTGTCTTTTAAAAGGTAACCTTTTCGACGGGAGAGTGATTATTTGGGAAAAGCGGGTTATTACAAGGACGCTCTGAAGAGATCGGCGGAGGGCGCGGCCACCGCGACTCATTCGCCTCCCTCGTCGCGCCCGCTTGGTCACTTCAAAACGAGGTTAAGAGGACGACGCTGCCCGTGAGGGATGGTTTCCTGCTGTGCCCGTGATAACTCATCTTCAGTCCCTGCCTCACACTTAAAACTTACAACCACAGGACGGCGCTCTGAGACGTGCTACAGGTGGAGATTCAGGCGGTTACGGTGTCCACCTGTATCGCTGTGCTCTAGCCAGGGGAAACTCATCACAACCGTCAAAGACTTTGAGCTTTCAAATGTATCATGCTTCTTTACCGGCTTAAGAATACTATGACTTGACAAATTAGCGTCGGATGAGCGATGTTTTCCTCCTAAATGAATAATACATTAGGCCGTATAATTAGGCCTTAACTTTCCTTCAGCCCAAAGGATTGTGCCTCCCTTCTATATAATTACAAATTCCACCACTGGAACTTGGGGCACAAACTCTCTTAAGATACAAGTGGGCTCGACTAAAAAAAAAAAATAAACAACATAGTTTTTTATGACTCAGCTTGAATCACGCAGTAAGTGTCCTTGAGAGAACCTAGCTTGCCTGCTGTTTTTTTTTTTTAAACCAAAGAGTTCTTGTTTAAGAGAAAAAGTCTGAGCATATCCTTTCATTCCACTGACTCTTGTCTCAGTTTCAGATGTCAACTGGCTTGATATTAATCTCCGCATTAACATGATTGGTTGTCAGGGGTCACATGAGAGAGCCACGTTTTGGCAGACACATGAAAAACGTGTGAGTGAAGAGGGGAAAAAGCCTCTTACTTTCTCAGATGCTCGTGTTCTTTCAGAAAAAGTTCTGTCCTTCTGTTGTTGACCCCTGAGCCGCTCTTGTACGTCCTGAGGAACGGAACAGAAAACATATCAAGTTTACACGCAGTTATAACGACGGACACAAACACGCACACTCTGTACATACACTCCACATTCTATTTACAGACTCATCAAAGCTGTTCACATTAAAAAAAACAACAACAACAACAACAACAAAAAAAACATTTCTTCGTTAAATTAAATGGAATTTAAAGAAATCCTCTTCAACATGGAATGACAGTATGGAAAAACCGTTCGCACGACAGTTTAACTGGAGACAAAGGGCCTGATCTTGAGGACAGCGCCGTGTACAATAGCTTCACATTCCCAGTCTTCCTCACTGGACGGTGTTGGAGGACAGAGTGGTACAGTTAGTACAGAGGGCTGTCTTTCCTCCTGTCCACATCACACACTGCTCCAGGCTTTTCCCACAGAGAACCTTCGGTGTGAATTATGAACGAGCTGAGTGCTGCAAACAGGAGTGTTTTCCTGGAGAGTTAATCAGGCAAAACCCTGTCGCTTCGCCCCCGTGCCATACAGCCCCCTTCGTTAACGCTGGCCTTCCTGCTTTATTACTGCCTTAAATTAATCTCATTCTCTGTTTCAGTTGGGAGAGCGGCCTAGGCAAAGGGGAAAGAGCGGGTCAGAGAGAGAGATAGAAGGGGTTGACCGTGTCACAGGAAAAGCATAAGCATCATCCGCCTACGGACAAGATGTGTGGGAAGTGTAACAGTGTAATGATTAATCCAGGGCAGTGTGGGAACAGGTCAGCCTGTGGGTCTGATCCACTGTCAGTCTGCTCTAACGCAGGGGAGCGCTGAGACGGTGGACCTCATCATTAAAACAAGAATCTGAGAGAGCAAGGCAGCGAATCACGCTCAGTGGCTCCGTCATTTCTGCTTAACGCCACTTTCCTGCCGCAGCACCTGCAGGGAGGCCCTCTCCACATCGATTGTAACGCTAGATCAACAGGGCCGACGCGGCAGCAGGTTTGTGAGGACTGTAAGTCGCTAGTTCAGGAGTGAACCGCAGAGAAGCTCCTGTGGAAACTGGACTTTCTCCCTCTCAGCCTCCAGCCGGCAATATGACTGGGAGTGAGATTTATGTAAACGTACCGCCTGAGCGATCAGCCGTGCTCACCGAGGTATATTACTGCCACCTAGTGGTGAGGGAGGAAACGTCTCCAAAGGAGAATGTCGCATTGGGAATTAAGCTGTTCAGGATAGCTTCGCTTGGCTGAAAGTCCTAATAAGATCCCTACAGAGATCTGTTCTGCTTAAAACATTCAGGAATTTGGTTTCTGTAAGGGATGGCAGTTGGCAGTCTGTGATTACTGATGAACTCAATATAAACACATTAACAAATGGAAGAGAAATGGAAGAATGGGTGATTAGCATATCTTCCTAAGCCAGCCCCTTCCTCTCCAGTGAGAGGTCTTAGCTCCAGTGGACAGGTATAACAGTAAGCCCGTAAGCCGTTTACTGATACTCTTTCAGTCGCTTCAAGAAACTTGAGAATTTGATGACAGTGCACACAAGTAGATTTTAATCAGAGGCTTGTGAAAACAGAACTCTTGTGTTGCCTCATTCATAGCGACAGGAACCTCCTGATATTATCGCTGACTTAAAGCCCTTTGACTTTAGAATTTCAGCTGGGTGAATTTCAGGTAGATTTTTTGTGCAATAAGACCTGAACTTCAGCTTGATAGTGAAACTCACACTTATGAGATATTTCACTCAGGATTCTGAAAAGTGAAACTGCATTTTATGTACGTGTAATGAAACAGATTCAGGATGCGGTTCATAATGATAGATTGGGCTGGAATCTGCCAACATTAGCACCTTATAGAGTAATTTAAAATTAACCAAAGTTCAGGAACACACTCTCAGTTACTCATAAAAAGTGACAACACAACAACTCAATGCTATGTGGATGTTCCATGCATTTGTGTGAATACAGGAATAAAGATACTTGATATATAAATATTACATTGTCACTGTACTGAGAATTACAAACTTCGACCAGGAGGGCAGTTCGGTCTTAAAAATGGTAAGAGTACCAGCATGGGGGATACGAAAGTCCTCATAAGGTGTAAAGCAAGGTTGAAGTGGTCTTTGAAATTCAAGTTCAAAAGGATGGAAAGGAAGACAAAGCACGCACGCCATTCATTACCCTGGTTTTAATCAAAGGCGGGTGAGAAGTGCTACGCCAGAAAACTGAGGAGATCTCACTGAGGACACTAATCTCAATACCGGCCGCATTGCAGTCCTGCTAAACCGCCAGCCAATCCGCACACGGACGGTGTTCTACTGTCACGGCAAAAAACAAAGACCCTACACACGCTAATGCCAGCCACAAAGCGCTTTATCTCGCAATATTTTAATTTATGTTCACAGAGTATATGATTAGAGGAGCCCCTGCGTATTAAACGAGTTCTGAGTTCATGGAGGGCGATAGCAGTGGGAAGGGCCTTGGACATGCGTTACGATCAATAAGTCATTAACAGCTAGCACACCCACAGTCCACGGCTTTCTGCTCATTTTTCATTTCTTTCTTGCTCGCGAGCACTGTGGAGGAGGAGACCCGTAAGTCATCTGATGCCATGCAGGAAAGATGCTGGCACATCGAGATCATCAATCCGTATGGGTTAAAAATCTGGTTATGTTTTACATATCAGTGACTAGCCAGCAGTTTTTAAGGCTTTATAAGAAGATTTGAAGTAAGTACTTACTCAATATCTTTTCTAACAGATCCCAAGAGATCCTCTCTTTCCCTGAAAGCCAAAAAGTTTGCTTTGGTTTTGTGATATTCATGTGTGTAGTCCTATGAGACAAAACAGAAAGGTAACGGTTACAGGTCGAACATTAAGCACATTGAACAACACATTTACTGGGCCTACGCAAGCTTTTAAAAGAGAGGACTTGACAAAAAAAGGCAACTTCACTTAAACGTTATCTCAAAGCTGTTATAATACGGCCCATATTAAACCCATATCAAACAAATGTGTTGGAACAGCTTGTGAAACCTTATGGCAAGTTGTCAAATCTCAATGTGCTGAGATATAGGTCTAAATTGTGTGATAATCCACTTAAGAGGCAAAGAGGTGAAATTGGTTCAACTGTCACTAAACCACTACGAGGAGACAGGATCAGACAGGGTTCGCTGTCACCTGTAAGATGTCTCTGTGTCTCTGGAGAGTGTGCATCAGTGCAGCGTTAAGGGACGACACACCGGGTGCACTGGTGTATTCTGCCATCTTGTCATTAACTCCTGTGAGCTACAAAAAAAAAAAAAAAAGATAAGAGAAAGTCTTATGTGAGAACTCACAGTATCTGACAAAACTTTCACAACGACCTCTGTTAGAAACCAAAGTTTAACTTAGCTGTTGACTTTGTGGGTGTGTGACAGGACATGTTCAATAAATTTACGTTTGTTAATAAACTTCAGCATTACCATGAATTTGGACAAGGCTTAACTGTCCTTTTTTAGTTCTTTTCTCTTTTTATGAAAAAGCAGGTGAGGTAAACTTATTACTTATACTATGTATAAAAATATTTTCCAAAACCCTAATCATGTTAAATACACCTTTCAAAAAGTACTGATTTCTTCTGAAAATATGTAGAACACAAAGGACACCAATAAATTGGCCTTACCTTTGCCAGTAACTGCTCAATCTCCACTGACATGGTATCAAACATTCTGTCCTGGGTCGAGTTGTTAAGGAGGGGTGTTGTATCAGAACTAGAGGCCAGAGAGTGAGCAAAACTCATTACCACAGTGAAATTAAGGTACACAATATACTGTGCAATAATTAGGAGGTATTTACCTGTCTCCTCTACGGCCATCGCGTGAGCTGCTGTAACTCGTGCATAGCTTGCTGAAGGAAACGAGCTTCAGGTCTAGCTCGTTTTCAAGTTGCCGGGCCTGCTTCCGCAGATCTGAAATACGGAGTGTCAAATCAGACTTTGGTTTAAACATCTTTTAGACTGCTGAGCTGAAAAATAATGCTGCTAAGCATTTACAGAGCAAGCAACTAGCAATGCAATCAGTTAACAACTACTGTATATAATTCAGCTATTTAACCCTCAAAACTCGAATACGCGTATTTGCATCAGTTTTTGTAATCGGACCGAGTGTGTCAAGACACACGTATGCATTAACCAGTAATAACAGTGTCTTGTTTTTAAAACTACAATCTGGTTTAACAATGATCGTACCATACATACAATAAGGCAGGACTGGTCTATTCTCTAACAACTCTTCAATAGAATGTTGTTTTGCAAGCTTATTGTTATTTAAGAAAGAAACAGCAGGCTCCTACGTGGCTGGATAAACTTGATTTGAAACTGTCAATGAAACAGCGTTGTCAAATGAAACGACTCTCGCTCGACCTGACGAACATCGTGTATTCTTGGTGAACAAGGTAAACAAAGTCAACTGAACGGATATAATATTCCAAATTTGACGGCAAACACATGGCATCTTAACTAAGACATGGGCAGATGTGCTCTTAACAAGTGATTGCTATCGCGTAGTTGAAATCAGCTACTTAATCGGGCTAAGTGAACATGCTTATCGCTGGGATATAACATTACGTTAACTCCAGGTTAAATCAGACAGACAGCTATATCGCTGATGCGCTGACACATCGTTCATCAACACCATGAGGACAGCTGAGACAAAATGAAGATACATATTCGTGATTTAACGGAATAATAAGAGCTCAAATGGACTGACAATTGTATGCTAAATCGTTGCACTGTGGAATCCAGCCAACGTCGATGCTTTTGCTTAGCCTGCAATGGCTTGTATAGCTGGCAATAGCAAAGTAACTCGCTGTAAACACAATAACTAAACGATAAGGGGAACCTAGCCGATTTAGCCTGGTAGATTTAGGCTAGCTTGCTAACCCAAAGCTACTGACGTGAGTTAGCCAGCTGTATAGCGAACATTAGGTGGGCTGGTGTTGATTAACTAAACGACTGCTTTGAGTGAAGAAGAGCTGCGCAAACTAACCACAGTCCCATAGAAATGAAAAACAGTTTGTATTGCCACAACAAAAATATAAAGCTATCGGTCGCACCAAAGTTGTCACACTTTGCCACCTCACCTTCCCAGTAATTGCTATTTCCTCCTGCCATCTTTGTTGTCCAACGTCACCGCCAGCCGCGGTGGCTGAGACGGAGCAAAGCAAATAATACAACTAAATTCGGCTTGTCTCTATAAACAGCGCCACTCAGTGGTGGTGGAGGTGAACAGTTTATCAGTGCTGCACTACTGCGATGGAGTTTCCGAGAATATGAACATGTCGAAGGATCATCGTTGATAAATGTACAAAGGAGCCTAACAACTATACCTTGCGGTTTCAACAGCTGTCTACACTCATCTTGGAGGTGGGCTCTTGGCGTCTGTCAGATCATTATTAGTTACAGCTAAAATGTAAATACGATTTACAATGAAAACTGAGCCCTATCCACAGCATTTCACCGTAGCTAATAACTATGCATAATTGAGCACTTGGATCATTAAAAAAAACATAAAATGATGATAAAGAAGGGGTAGTGTAGAAACAACAGACCGACGGGGATCCATTTGTGTTTTTATTTCAATTTTCTCTCAACTGTTTCATAACACCATATACAAATAATTGACAAGTTTTATTTGCTCTGGTGCTTAAATTAATTGTTGACGTGAATTGCACTTATGTCATTTACATACAATTGGCAACATTTCAGTATCTACAATCAATTAATTTTGTATAAAAAAGACACATAAAATAAATCAAAGCACACACATACAAAATTGCATTCATTCAAATACACACATACACACTCACACACTCACACACAAATCATAACAATCAAAAAACAATCATATCAGATTTTTGTGTCATTACAGTTAATTTTATGGATATGCATATACAGACATTGCTCTGTATGTTCATATTTGTTAAACTAAACCCCCCTTTTTCAGACTCTGGGCAGCTGGTGACAACTGTAAGATCAAATCTCATCAAAAGAAAAACAAAAAATTTACAGAAGACACATTAATTTCAATTTCAAATAGCCAGAGTCAACAGTCTGGCACAAACAAAAAAGATCATTGAGATCCACTATTAGTGGGTTACAGGATGACTGTACTAGGATGTGACTGCACTAGGATGGGGGAGCTCATCCTATTACTGGATTTAAGAGCTGGTCATCATATCATCCAGACAGGTTTAGGCTGGAAAGGCCTCTTGATGCATAAAAACATACATACATACATACATACATACATACATACATATGTTTAAATTCAGTGGCACAAAGGATGCACCAATATATAGTGTTTAAGCTAATTGGCTTCTGGCCATTACATCACAATGAGTGACTGCACTTTGATAACAGCTGACTGAGAAGACAAACAGAAAGAAAGAAAGAAAGAAAGAAAGAAAGAAAGAAAGAGAAAGAAAAATTAGCATTAGCGCATCTGGAATCAGTGACAGCTCAGGTGCAGACACAAGGATCTTTTATGCGCTCACACGCCGAGAGAGAATAACTAAAGGACAAAGACCCAGAGAGAAAAGAAAATGGCTAAAGATCTTAACCTCCCCTGGTAGTCACCTGTTCTGCTACACAGTAGACTGTTTGCAAGAGGAGAGGAGAGGAGAACCTCTAAGGTACCCCCCCCCCCCCCCCCCAGACGACCGCAACCACACACTCACTGGACGGCAACAAGTGCAAGTGCTGGATGTACGTTAAGGTGCTTTCCCATCGTGTTTCCTGATTTTAACAGTCACCTTCAAACAGATTATACTGATATAATTAAAAGAAATACTCCTTTTGAGTACCAAAAAGTCTCAGTATGCAAAAGGATTAAATCTTTAGCTCTGCTAAGATTAGTGAGTATTCTGTGAGGGCCAGCAACCGCTTAGTGATGAGTGACTAGTCTGGGACAGATACCGTGCAGCACACTTGCTACCACGAAGAGAGAATCCATTGAATTTATGTATTGCGTCTTTACACAATCTAACCAACAGATGGGGCAATAAAAGCACTTCCCTGAATCTGGCGTGTCTAATAAAGTAGAATTTGGTCAGTACCAATTCAGAGATATGAACATTGTTCAAGTGTAGTGACCTGCTTCAAATCAGCCTAATGCTAAATAGTTGACAAACTGACCATGACCAAGTGCAGGAAAACATTCTTACAAAAATAAAATAAAATAAAATAAGCGCAACAATGTGTTGCTTAGTGTTGTGGGGACATGCTTGGTTAGCCTCTAACTCTTACCTCTGAGTGTGAAAAATGCCATTAGCATTGCTAATCTATTGGCAATGATTCACAATGTGAGTTCTCAGAATTTGCTGGCCATGTGGCTGGACTGAACCACCTCATGTTTGAAGTCTACTCAACCAAGGCACTGTGTTTTCTGATCATTTTGAATTACTTTTCAAATTCAGAAAGGGAAAAAATAAGAAACACTGGGAAAAGACAAAATCCTATTCTATTGCATTTAAGCTTATGGCTAACTGTTTTGACTATGTTCACACCACCACAGAAGAGCAAATCTAGAACTAGAACAGGTAAACGGACAAGGGAACGGAAGGTTATTCAGTGGCGAGTTGCATAAATTTAATCATGAAACAGTCACCCAGTTTTCACTTAAAGTGCATCCTGTGATGGGTTTTAGAGTAGTCCCTTTGGACAATAAAGCTGGGTGCCATTTAGAGCAAGTGCCCCCTGCTGGCCTGGAGGAACAGGGGGACAGAGCAGGTTAGGATCTCCCATCTGTCTCAGAGCTTCCAGCAGGGCAGCATTGTTTCTTATGAAAACATTGATTAGAAGGAGCAGTAACAGTAGTAGTAGTAGTGGCAGTAGTGCATCTCAGAGTTTGTTGGCATACAGCGTGTCCTCATCACTTTCGCTCTCGTCCTGAAACTCGTGGCTTAGCAGGGACTTTTTGGAGCCCATGGAGTTCAGGCGGATCTCGTCGTCGTAGTCGTCACGGTGCTGTCGCAGGCGGTGGAAACCGTCTTTCTGCCTGTTGGACTTGGCCGAGCATACACACCAGATGATACATGCCGTGACGACCAGAGCAGTCATAGAGGCAGCTAGATCAACGTACAGAGACAGAAGGTATAGATGTCACAATATAGAAATGAATCAGGGAGTAATATCCTGGATACTGTCGACTGAATGAGGAAAGGAAGCGTGACAAAAGATCATCCAACGAGCGGAAAATCCACGTAACCTGTGTTTGGGTTATTTAAACTAACGAATGCAAATCTCATGTTCAAATGCTGTCCGTAATCATCAGTCCACTGCATCGTTTCTCTCTTATCTCTTACCTGCACCTGCCACCACAAGCTCTCTGGGTAGGCCGAAGATGTGGTTATCCATGTCAAACTCGATAACAATTAGATGTGCTGCCTCGTACGACGACACAGTCACCTGAGTAAAAAAAAAACCCAACATTTTAGATACTCTCTCATTTTTAAAAGGAAACTTGCTATGGTTGAAGAATGAATTTAAGTGAGAAAATCTAACTTTTAAAAAGATGTTGAAAAGGAGTATTTACAGACTTGTGTTTGTTTACTGACCTCATGGCGTTGCTGTTGGTAACCCTCTGCTACTGCCTCAATGTTGTGGGAGCCAGGGGCCAACAGGGCGCGGAAGTAGCCCCCCTCAGCAGTGAACACTCGGACCCCCCCATTTAGGACAATCATAGCACCCTCTATGGGTTTCCCGCTCTTGTCTTTCACGATCCCACGGACCCCTTTGTGCACCTGAAATGCCAACAGAAACTGTTATAAGGAGTAGACAACATTGGAGAATGGAACTCCGGAAAGTTCTCGAGAACAGATATGACGGGCAAAGAGAGGAGAAGGAGACTTCCTGACCTCCACCAGCATGCTGAGTAAGGACTTCTTGTTCTCCGCCCAAAGCGTGGCAAGCTCGTCAACAGGAGGGAAGAGGCAACAACTGGTATACACAGTGATTTCTGGGCAGTGGCCAAAATCAACGCTGAAGTCCTAAAACATGCAGAAGACAAAAAAATTGCATGCTCAGAGTTTAAGGGTGGAGTCTATATTGAGTTGTCAGGATGTCAGAGAAGTTGGAGGGGGAGCGTACCTTCATGCTGCCCATATGGCTGTGTTTCTCAGCAGCCCGTAGGACACCATCAGGAATATTCCCCACTACGACAGGGAGAGGAAGAACACAGTTCAACTTAAAGGCCTGAGGATATGACGAAGGTCTAACGCCTTTTAAACATTGTCCTCTTCTTTCTTACACTGTTTTTTTTTAAATGACAAATATTCTGGAAAGTGCGTCTGACTTCATTTTAAAGATCTGCTACACATTTATCTATCTGTATAATTCATTTATTCCATGTGTGTCATCAGTCTCAAAGAACAGTGGATTGCTTCTTTAAGGAAGGTAATGCAACAAAGAAAGTTAAAGTAGTCAACGCACTCTGGCTATCGTTTGGACATCCGGTATTCCCCAAGTGCATTTTGGGATGGTTGCTGGCATACACAGTAGCCAAATACTTCAGAGTAGCCTCATTTTCAACTAAAATGAAAAGAGACATACACACACACACACACACAAGAAAAACATCATTAAAAATCATCAGTTTCACGTCATGCCAGTAGGCAACAGCTGATCATGTACTTTAAGTGTGACTGATTAACAGGCCTACCAGGTTGCACAGGTTTGTCATAGGGGTATGTGACCAAAAGGGAGCCTCCGTCCAGGGCCACAGACAGAGAGTAGCCCTTTTCCAAAATCAGGTCCATTACAGCACGGGTCTCAGGCTGTGGGTTAGCAGACCGCTGTGACGCGTTCCCTTTAAACGCACAGACGGGATGTTACTCGTCACACAGTCAAATCAAAGTCTGAAGTGAAGTCTGACTGAGGCACTGGTCACGTTACTGTTTTGACATATGCTCAAAGCTGAGTCTCTACACTCAACACCAAAATACACTTTGATCAGTTAAGGGAACGTGTAAGCCAAAGCACATATTTCAGTGTGCATCTCTGACAAATACATGCTCTGAGGTAGGGTCATTTTAACACTACTGGAAAAAGTCCTGGAGGTGGAGCCTCACCAAAAAAGTCTGTATCCAGGTCTTTTTTATTTGCATTGGCCATCCCCTCGGTAGAGACGCAATTCTTCTCCACGGCCATCTCACGACCATCAGGGTTGATTAAGGGGAGGATTACGATCCGGGTTTCGTTGATGAGCTGCAGACAGAGGGAAGAGAGACATGAGCGGCATAGAGGGGGCTGAACCTAAACTTGGCATAAGACACAGAAGGACAGCAGAATGTCTCACCCTGGTGATAGCTGTGCTTTTCCCATAGTTGATGCACAGACTGAGTGCAAACTCCAAAAGCAGCTCGGTGCCCACCGGGGTGTTGCCATGGATGCCAGCGACGAATCGGATCTTGGGTTCCGACAGCTCCTTCTCCTTCGGCTTGTTAGAAATCTCCAAAGCCCAGATGTTTCTGTACTCTACACTTTGGCCAAGACTGGACACGGAGAAAAAGAAACAAGCAAACCAGAAATGACTACTTGAAAACAAAACAATAAAACAATAAAGATTATTGGGGGACTAAAACGTTACAGTTAATTTGTGGTGGATTTGTAGAATAATGCATAACTCTAAAAAGTAATATTCCTCC
Source organism: Chanos chanos (assembly GCF_902362185.1). NCBI lineage: Eukaryota > Metazoa > Chordata > Actinopteri > Gonorynchiformes > Chanidae > Chanos > Chanos chanos. The sequence goes on along the minus strand of NC_044500.1, from coordinate 17,304,806 downwards.
TGATAACAAACTGCAATGAAGCCAGTCAGTAAAGAGTCAAGCGGAAACATGCCTCTGATTAGCATAAATCTAAAAGCCATTCTAAGCACGGCTGACACTGACTGTTAGGTTTTTGCATATTCAAACTTGCCTTCAGGCAGAGCCTAAATAGTGCATGACACAAGCTTCAGTGACTTCACTAAAGACACTGGTAAATGTATAGACTGTTCCTTTGATCTTGATTATAAGCACTCACTGCTAAATGCCATATATGAATGAAAAAAGTCCTTAAGTGTTATGTAGATTTATTTTATAGCGGATCTGATAACCTTATGTAGAATTTACTGGTTTTGGCTGTGTCGATCTGTAAATTCTCAAATGTTAAAATTTAACAGTGCTGCAGAAAAAGATTGTAGAAAGTTTGCTGCAGAAAGTTTGTAATTAAGCAAACGGATTTTAACGGCCTCCACAGTTCCAAAAGAGCCCCCACCGGGGAGGAATCTAATCATAGTTCTCGGACTTCAGGCAGGTAAATCCTAGATCATACCTCTGGAGAGAGGTTATTGCAGGGAAGTTATAGGTGAGGCCTCGTAGGAACTCAGACAGCTCCTTGTAACGGTGGTAGCGGAAGCTTCCCTTGGTCTCCGTGCTCTTGACCAGCTGATCCAGGCCGGATCCTACAGACAGCTGTTTAATGAAGCTCTGAAACTCCTCTTCGTCGGGGTCCTGCGTCGTGGAAGGTCCATCAGCTGACTGCCTGCTCACGTCACCAGGATACTTCCGCGTTAGCTTGAAGTCAACGACCTCCACCCTGTCCTTGCCGACGGTGGCGTAGGTATCCACAGAGTTATAACTGTGTGTTTGGGTAGAAACCCGGATATAATAAATAATTAGTGTTTCCTCATTCAAAGTACAATGACAAGTTGCTTTTCTTAGATCACATAATCCTAATTCCTTTAGTTTGAATTTTCACAATAATCACAAATATTCAACATTGTATGAGAGTAGTCATGAGTGAGATGTACACAGCTAACACAAGAAAATATCAGGTTTGCTTCAAACACCCTGAGTTTACATTTATCTCTTTATATTCGATAATATCTTATTACATATTATGATAAGTTTATTACAGCTTATATGCATGACATCTTATCAGTAGACCTGACACTCAGAGTTTAATAAATACATATCACACACACACACTATGACTTATTTAACGGTCTCTCTCTTCTGGCCTCTTACCCCTGTGCAGACGCAGTCAGGTGGTATGTTCCAGGGACCAGGAGACGCCAGTAATCACCGGCCTGGGTAGTTGTGACAGGGTGATCAATCCCAGTGACTGTAATGGTGGCGTTAGGTATGCCGGTTCCATCCTTACTGTCAGTCACCATTCCCTTCACTCCTCTGTGAACCTGCAAAGTAACAAACACACCATCTCACTGCACTGAGATCTGACTATACAGGTGGAACAAAGTGATCCACAGAGAGAGAGAGAGAGAGAGAGAGAAAGATGTAAACCTGGTGGATGAACTGTAGCAGAGCTCTGCGGTTCTGTTCCCAATACACAGGCAAATCCTTCTCTAGAGGGTACTTCATGCAGCCTAGCTCAATGGTCACCTCAAAGCAGTTTGTGTTGAGGTAGTTCCAGTCCTGCATGCTCCCTAGCAACAGAAATCACAACTTAAATCACCCATGTCTTAACACAGAACCATTTAAGATAAGCTTAAACGACGCATTACATGCAATGGGGGTGAAACTTTGAAGTCCTCTTGTATATCTTTCTTCAAAAATACTGTACTGACTTAAATGAGCCCAGACTCCAAAACAACATCGAAAAACAAAATATCAACTTGGATCATATACTTCATTCAAATAACAAAAGGATTTGGTGACGGCCTAGGAAATGATTTTAAAGGAGATGATACACTGTTTTCACTCAGCAGGCACTTACCTCGGACAATATACCAGTTGGCCCCGTTGGTGATGCCTTTATCAAAGTACTCATTTGGGAACATGTCTTTACAGGGGTGTCCCTCATACATGAGTGGGTTTTCCTATGAAAAACAGGCAAAATACTATGTAAATGTAGTAATATACTTTTCACCGCTGGCGCTTAGACCACTGAGAGTTATGGCTGAGTACAGGGGTGTAATGGTTTTGTACCAAAACCAAAAACCACAGTTCTGGTTGTTTCATGGTTCATGCGTAGTGAACTGTGGAATTTTTTCTTCCACTTCAGTTTTCTTGGAAGTGAAGTTTTTTTTTTCTGTTTTAACTTTGAGCCATTAGGCCTTTTTTCTTTTTCTTTTCATTTCTCACTGCGAGGCAACATGTATACTGAATGAACAATTACGACAGCTTAAAAAAAAGACATTGTTGACTGAGCAACCATTTTAAATAACAACAAAACACATGTAAGATATAGTGGAATATATGAGTCCACATATATGAATACACTAGAACTAATCTCTAAGCTTATTTAAGTGTGAGCTGTTTCCTTCATAAAGAGGTAGTTGTACACTGGTCTGAAAAACACAAGTGCAGTGGGACACCATTTTGCAGTGGTCATGTATTTGCATTCATTTTCTTGATGGAAGAACCTTTAAAGATACTGATGTTTCGATTTCCTCCGCTCCTCGTCATTGAGAAGAGGCTTGAAATCACTGTTACTCAAGTCTAGTTTTCTTACACTCATTTTCTAAAAGGAGAACCTTAAAACAAACATTATGGAAGATTAGTTTTCTTTCATTCTCATTTTTGAAGACCTTTGTTGCTGTTTGTATTAAATTAGCTCTTTTTGGGGTAACTTTGTATATGTTTAAATGAAAGATAAAGAAAAGCTTCAGTTCTGAGTTAATTAAAGCCTAACTGTACCAAAGCGTGGCCCAAAAAACAAACCTAATTGTGAGTATGGTGAACTGTTACATGTCTCAATGGTACAGTCCAGTTTACTCACCTTGGCGTATGCAAGTGACACCATTTTAAAGACAGCATCATCTGGAGACTTGTTGTCCTCTGGAACTCCATCAGTGTTGTCGTCAAAAGGATAGTTTACCACCAGAGATCCTGTTGAGGAGAGCTTGATTACACACCTGGACTGACCCAAGAGTTACCCAACTGACCCAACTGCCACCCTCTCAATTACTGCAGTGATGCAAGACTAGCATTCACTGTTGACCCAAAGTTTTGCTAGCAAGTGAGAGTGACAGTAGTATGAGCTTGTACAACTATTTTGGAGGAATTTAGGGGAGAGGCTTTAAAAACTGGCTTAACAAAGACACAACAGCAATCAACTGCAAAGCAAACTCTCCAAAAAAAAAATGTAATTTTTAAGATTTAGGTTGACCAGTGCACTCATTAGAATTTCCCTGCTCAAAAATAATTTCCCTACTCAAAAATACTAGATAATAAGTGTTGTACAACATAAAATGGCACAAAAGTGCTGTTTATAGAAAAAAAGTGCACATGCATCTCTGCTGGTTGTTAGGGATTCAGATTAAAAAAAACAGCCTATTGTCTGAGTTTTCTTGCCTGAGGAATGTGCCTGACTGATAGGGCTGTTACATATTAACCGGAAAATAACGATTCTAAGGTGCCGTTTACCACAGGGGTCAATTTTGAGGTTGTAGAGAAAGGACGTACCTCCATGGAGGTTGGCAGACAGTACAAACGGATATTTCTTCAGCCAGTTCATCACCGCGATGGTCTCCGGCTGCCTGGGGTCGGTATTGACTGTGTACTGGTCAGGAAAGTTACGATTCAGGTCATAGTTGTTACTATTGTTTCTCCCCTGCGTCCCGCTATCATCTCCTGCAAAAGGTAACAAATCAAACTGTTATGCTCTTATTGGCACAAGCACAAGAAGGAGAAATAGGGCTGAACCACTTTCAGTATGTTTTGTCTATATTTCATTCACAATGCTGCATGTTAAAGTTTAACTTGTACATTTACCCTCATTGGCTACTTCGTAGCCGTCCGGGTTCATTGAGGGCATGACATGGATTCGGGTGCTGTCAACGAGTTGCGTGACCTCAGGGTCACTGCCATAGTTACGGCACAGGTACTCGATGAGGTTCAGGAGCAGCTCTCTGCCGACCACCTCGTTACCATGCATGTTGCCGATGTACTTAAACTCAGGTTCACCTGATGGAAAGATAAGACACTTCTCAGGGGTACAGTTGAGACCATCTTACCATCAAACCAAATCTAAAACTCAAGGTGATTCAAGAAGTCTTGAGACAAACCAAATTGCTGGGCTGAATGCATCACTGTTTGAAGGTCTAGTGAATTTGAAATAGTGTTTTAAGGTGAGGACAATCTCAGGTTTAGTTGGTTTGCAGATTCGAGAAAGCCAATACGTCCAGCGTTGATTACAGTACCTGGCTCGTGGACACCCGGTTTGTCAGTTATCTCCATCACGTAAAGTTCACGGCCCTCTACAGACTTGCCGACGGTGTAGAGGCGGGTGATGGACGGATACTCTGAGCTGTACTTGCGTAAAAATATCTCCATATCAGAGTAGTGGTGGTGACGGAAGTCTTGGGGCTGAACAGGGGGCAGCGGTGGTTCGGTCACTGAGGTGGAGCCGTCGCCTGAGCTTAAGGCTGCATCGGTGCTGCTGATGACATGGGAGTTGTTACTGCTGTTGGGGGTGGTAGAGGTGGGGGCGGCGGCTGATGGGGTTAAGGGGCTGCTGGAGGTCTCTTCGCTCAGTGGGTGGACAATAAAGTTCAACTCTTTGGCTTTGCCCTCCTCCACCACAACGTTGGTCATGGTCATGGGTTTGTATCTAAAAAGTAATAATTATTTAAAAAAAAAAAAATAGTGTTCTTCAAGGCCTTTAAAATACACACACACACACACACACACACACACACACACATACACCTCAACTGGCTCTAAAGTGTGGTTCTAAACACTTCAAAAACTTGAAGGTGAAATATTAGCCCAGCTTACATCATACACAGCAAAAGAAAGCAATTTGGGACACGTTATATAAAAAAAACATTCGTTTAAAAAGCAATACCATGTTTCCAGTAAATCCTGACAGCTATAAATAGATTCTCTCTCAATTCTAAATAGAGAAGCTGCGTGTGCAGTTTAATGAGGGTCTTCATTCTAAGAGCTAGCCAATTTTGAAGGTTAAGGGGGATGACTGGGAGAGAATGTAACAGCAGTCTGAGTGCCAGACAAGTATTCTGGAAAGTTCTCTCACCCTGCAGCCACAGCAGAGATATTATAGGTCCCTGGTACCAGCAGGCGGTAGTAGTCACCAAAGTGCCCCGTGGTGATGTTATGATCGATGCCGGCGACAACTATCGCCGCATTGGTCAGCGCTGTTCCATTCCTGCTGTCTTTGACATAACCTCGAACTCCGATGTGAACCTGGACACACAAAACAGAGAACACAGAGCGCTACTCAGTCAAGTGAAATTATACACCAGCATTTTTAAAAATGTGGTAATTGTCCAAGTGCTTTTGCTACCATAACTTTGGGTAAGTGCTAGCGTGCTAGCTTCACCTTCTCCATGTAGGCTAACAGAGACTCTCGGTTGTTGTCCCACTCTTTCTTTAGCTCTGAGGCAGGGGGGTACTTGCAGCAGCTCAGCTCCATGGTGATTTCCATGCAGTTCCCTTGCAGGTAGTTGTAATCCTGCATGCCTCCTGCATGGGAATGAACAGACACTGTAACCAAAGGCTTTGCACATGACCAAGTGTTTATAAGATGAACGGTGTTTTCGCACAATGGATGATATGGTTTTATCCAGTGCTTGGTTATGTGGTGTTTATCAAGAATATTTATTTTTAAAGCAATTTTCATGCTTTCAACATCTGAACTAAGCAGGATGAACATCACCATACCAAAGGATGGTAGAGCAGACAGGATAAGCAGTCGGTAAGTAAGCAGAACTTTTTTTTTCAGTATTAGCTAAGGAAATTCGTCACCCAGATAAGATCACAAGATAACCACAAGACTGTTTCAAACAACAGGAAGCACATCAAGCAACGCTGTCATTTAGTAACATTTATCAACATGAGGAGTGACAGTTCACATTGATTCAAACAGATCATGCAAGAGGCCGTTACAAAAATAAATAATGTCAGCGTGACGTAATCCAGATTCCAATAAGTTTCAATATATCATTTCAACATATTAAAAGTACAAGTTGATCTAGAGTATACTTAAAATATATGTTTGTCATAGAAAATCCCTCCTGTTAAGTGTTAGAATTTGAGGACTTCCACCATTTATCTGGATTCGGGGAGCAGTGAGAATGTGTTTGTTGTGGCATTCGGCCACATGGCACTTTTTGACTGGCCCTCAATACCAAGCTTAGATGTCTCTGGACGGTTGCCATGGCTAAGGAAGCTGGAACTCCCGTTAAGAAGCCGCAAAGAAACTAAACACACTCCAAACACAGAACAATCATGTTCCTTTCCCAGAATTCCCTCTATAAACAGGGACAGAAACAAAGTCTCTATAAACAGGGACAGAGTACCGTCTTTAAGGCCAGAACGAATGAGACTTACCTTTGGTATGTCCCAAAGAGAACAAACAGAGATGTACTGTAAATAGAGTGTTGTGAATGCCTTACATATAGGTCTTCTCTGGGTAAATGTCGTGCTAAAAACAGCAATGAGGGCATTTTGAATGGGGTATGACAAAGAGAGCACAGAAAGAGTGTTTAGCAGGCCCTAGCATTCAGCAGGTAATCAGCGACAAAGCTGCCAGCTGAAACAACAACAACAACAACAACAACAAACAAACGAAATGGTCGTGATTAAAACAGCTTTAATCCACGGAGCCCTTGTGTGATTTCACAATCACAACACGCAAAGGAGATAATCTGAAAACTGATGATGGTATTCTTCCACAGCTCCACAGAGACCAAGACTGTGTGTGTCGTATGGGTTACAAAAGAAAACAAAAGAAAACAAATCAAATTGAGGTCATGGACATGTTGACCTACATTTTTTTTTAATCACCACTAACTTGCTGACAAAGCATGAAGTCATAAAAATTATGAACTGTCTAAATGGGCGTAGGCTAGAGCAAAGTAAGTCAACACTCAGAGGTCTGCTTTTGAATTTTCAGTTTCAATTTGAAAATGTTAAGAAAGTTGATCTTCATTTTTAAACACCTCACTCACTATCTGAGCCACTTATCCTAATCAGGGTCGCAGGGGGTGCTGGAGCCAGTGCTCACAGGGCAAAAAGCAGGGAAACACCCTGGACAGGTCGCCAGTCCATCGCAGGGCAGACACACACACACATTCATACACAGGGCAATTTAGCATCTCCTGCATGTCTTTGGACTGTGGGAGGAAACCGGAGCACCCGGAGGAAACCCACGCAGACACTGGGAGAACATGCAAACTCCTGGCCACCCAGCCAGGAATCGAACCCAAGACCTTCTTGCTGTGAGGCGACAGTGCTACCCACTGTGCCACCGTGCCACCCTTTTTAAACACCTTAAATATGTAGTTGCTTGAAAGCATATATTATATCAGGGCTGTGGAGTCGGAGTCCTGGAGTCAGAAGCAAAATTGGGTTATTGGAGTCAGAGTCGGTGGTACCATAAAGTGAGGGGTTGGAGTCAGAGTTGGAGTCGGAGTCGAAGGTTTTGTGTACCGACTCCACAGCCCTGTATTATATTTGGGACCTAATTTGACAACGTCTGGATAAGTATGAGTAGGGGAAACGTAGGAAACACTGCCATCCTCTCTCACACCGACTTCCCTGGGTAAAACAGGATGCTTGGGGTTCTACTAAGTTCTAGTGAAACGTCACCACTGTAAACGTAAGCAAATACAATCTGTCACACCCAGCCATGCCTGTCTTTACATTCAAACGTTACGATAAGGTATATGTATTTGATGTTAAACCTAATCTCTCCAGAAACTCTACTTCATTATTTGCATATCCATCAGGATTAAGGTCGGGTACTGGATGACATCATGGTGCTAGCTAAGACACACACACACCTTTGCTTGTCAGCCATGCATACAAAATCAAATAGATACAGAATGTATCCTGCCCTTCCCTGCAGACTGGATCCTGTTTCAGACACAGGGGCACATGATCAATGATGCAAAAAATACTTAGAGACATTACTCTCCAGATCATGGGTGTTTAACAGACTTTGGAAATGATAAATGACTGGTTTAACTTAAAACAGGAGTTCATTGGTTATAAATGAAACGAGTATTTTTCCTAAAACACCAGTGATGCTGAAGAGAGAAATTCTGACTGCACCAGCAGCTGCTCATTGTTATTAGCGTCCAATTCTGACATTCTCACTAGGTTGTTTTTTATGATTTTTTGAATGTGATACCATACACAAAACAGCTATAAACTGAACTGACTAGTTTATATTTAAGAAAAGAAAACGACAATTCAAAAAATTTCCTGACCTAACATTCACCAACTCAAGAAACGCATAGAGAACAAACATGGAGGAGTAATTTTGGGAATCATTATGTGTTTGATTATTAACGCAAATGTTTGGCTGGAGGTCTGTAGATCATCGACAGACTTGATTCAAGAATCAATCTCAGCCCTCCTAACCTGCCTGACAAAATGCATTTTCCGTGGAGCGAAAAGAAAACTCCGTCACAGCTTAAAAAGACAACCTTTTTGCTGGAGTGACTTAAAAGCATTATCTACAAAAAAGGCTCTTCAAACCTTCCAACAGAAGAAGGTCAGACGCTAAATAAGCTAAGCTGTAAGCTGGGATCAGGTCAGAATACAAGTGCTTGGCAAAATAAAGGAAACACGTACGTTAGGGCTACAATATACGGGACCTACTGCAAACAACCGCTTCCACTTAGGAGTGTAAACCCCTCTTATGCGTAAAAAAGCGTGTTTGCCGATAAGGCGGTGGAAACGATACAATCAGATGAGTCACCCTTCATCCTGTTTTCAACAAGGAGCTAGGTGCATGTGCGGTGCACATCAAGCGCAGACCAGAGGGTCTGTTTCCAATGGTGAAGGGGTTCCGACAGCTCTGTTACACAGTGGGGTTTATGACCAAGGCATGGTTTAGCCCCCAGACACCTGTAGAATCTATGCCAAGGTTCACTGAAGGTATTTTGGCAGTCCAGCGCCCTCTAAAAAAAGTCACATAATGCTGATGTTTCTTTATTTTTGGCAGTTTCCTTTGTCTCGTGTGTCAATTACATTATCCTCTCCTCTGCTCTTATCTATCAGTTATTTTGGATTTGCGGGAAGAAAAAAAAAAAACATGACAAAGCCCTACATACAAATCTCCGACTGAGATAAATCTTCACTGAATGAAAAATCCCCAGTCCATATCTGTAACCAAATCTTCAGTCTTCCTGGCATTTGAGTCTGGTCTTTCTCTCCAAAAAAACCATTTTCCATTCAAATTTTGTTAAGGGATTCAAATAGGACGGGGAAAATTCTATGTGGTGCGCAGTGAAGTACTGAAATATCAGTAGTTCAGTGTAACCATGAATCAGGATCTGTTGTAGAATCATATGCAATTTACTATAAGTAGTCACCTTAAATGTGTGAATTTATTTCAAAGCCTGTTTGTGGTGTCAAATTTAATCCTAAACCGTAGTTTCGTATTTATAAGCCACACGCTTTAGGCCCCGTCATATCAACTTCACACCGTCAATGGGAAGTGTCATCTGAAGCTGTTATGAGCTAAATTTGGGACTGAGAAATTTATTGACGCAAAAGGAGCCTTGCTTGAAGAGGAGTCTGGGACGAGACGGGGCAACACAATAAGGAAAGGCCCTGAAAACACAGTCCCTGAGAAACCGGTCATTCACTCATTACACGACTGAATCGGGTTTCAATTTAACAAGCAGACCTGCAGACCTCAGAACACAACGGGACTCGGGTTCCAGCTGTCTGCCTGTGATAAGTCTGGAACTCTGCTAGAGGCTTGTGTGTGTGTGTGTGTACGTGTGTGTGTTTGGGGAAGGGGGTTAAGGCGTTGTGTGCATATTAGGGTGGAATTACAATGGTTCGTCAAAAGAGTAATGTGAGACCAGCAGGGTTCCACCTCTAAGGACCAGGAAGCTCTCACAAATAAGGTTTTGGATTACTGACTAATGTCATTGTGCGATTTGCAGGTGCACCTTGGTAAACATTACAAGATAACGGGGCAAACACTCCAAGATTATCACAAATAGCTCTTGAGGCACGGCAGTTAATGAGAGATTCAGTGCCTTACAATGTGTAGAAAGTGAACCCCATACAACATCAGAGCCAAAACCAACTGTTCATTTGTTTTTGTTTTTTCAACACTCATCACGTTGGCAACTAAGTTCCTCTGTCTGTCACAATCTTCAAAATCTGGCAGAGAAACAGGAAACCAGTTTCAAAGAACTGAGCTTGCAAGTCTTGAAACGCTATTTCATCAGAAATTGCCTAACAATCTCGAATTTCTTCCTTTATTCAAAACATGCGTTTTGAAGGACCCATAAGAAAGGGCCAGTATGAAAGCAGTCATTTGACAGAAACAAACAAACAGGGAAATAGCAAGGAAAAAGAGCTTCCATAGACACCATAGAAACAAAGGGGTTTTTTTTTGCTCTCACAAGACAGTTCACAGGAACTTAGAGAAAAGACTGAATAAAGAGAACCAAGGAAGTAAAACATTTAAAAATTGAAGTTGTTGAGGTTGTTCACTTGCCTGGAACATCATACCACTTGGCACCATTTGTAATGCCATCCTGGAAAGTCTCAGCCGGTTCCGAGGGACAGTTGGGTTTCCCAGATTTCATCGCAGGGTTGTTCTCTGCATAAACTCGGGCCAAGTACTTGAAAAGAGCATCGTCTGGAGAGCGGCTGTAGAAACCTTCTATGGTGTGGGAAGCCGAATCGTCATAAGGATAGCTGGCCACCACGGAGCCACCGTGCAAGTTTCCAGAGAGGACAAACCTAAAGGGAATGTTAGGCAGTTTAATGAACTTTTGTCCTTCATAGATTTATATTCAGATGTAGAGGCATCTGCTTGCCAATTCTACATATGGTGACTTACAAAACTGTTTATTTTTACTCAAGCTTAGTACTGAAGCAAGTGATTTGTTGATCAATCTTGTGGGTTCGCAGAACTTAATCAGGTTTTAAGTGCCTTTAAGAACATGTTTTAGACTCTTCTGGAGTGGTTAGGTATGGAATCCTCCCTCTGAAGGGACCAACACATGTAGGGTTTCGTTCTAGCCTTCATCTGTGCAGCCTGATACGTTTGTGTGTTTTATTCAAATTTTCAAGCTGCCTATCATTGTTTCATACTTCTCAAGACTTAAACCTTCAATGGACATTCTCAAAGCTGCCACCCGCAAACACATGGGAATACAGAAAATGTTTGCCTACTTGTTGTCAAGGATCCACTTCATTACAGCCGTCCGTTCAGGAACATCCTCACTTTTCACTTCGTTTTTACCAAACTGATCAGGAAAACTTCTGTTAAGGTCAAAATCGTTAGCGTTGTGACGACCCGCTGTGGCTCCATCACAGCTTCCCTCAGTGGACTTTTCGAAGCCGTCTGGGTTCATGCTTGGCATAATATAAATATCCGTATTGTTGACAAGCTCTGTTACCCGATGATCGTCGCCGTAGTTACTCAGAAGGTATTCCACAAGGTACACCAGTACTTGTCTTGATATGGTTTCATCTCCGTGCATGTTGCCCACGTATTTGAATTTGGGTTTCCCCGGAACGTCGGAGTTCGGGTCCTTTGTGATTCGCATCACCCATAGCTCTCTGCCCTCTACGGACTTTCCGACGCTAGTTAAATTCGCAATATGCGCATTTTTCTGGGCCAAAGACTTAAAAAGATGGCTAAGTTCCTCATAATTGTAATATTTATTATAAGTTTCCCCTTCATCTGCTGTACTGACACTTCTTAAAACCTTCGCTTCGCTGAGACAAACTGGGTTGATAGAGGTGATGGAAACAAGTACAGCAAGAGAGAAGCCAAAATACGAGATCTTGAGTTTTGATTTTGAGTCAAAGTCCCCCCTGCTTTGTCGCGACATATCTCCAAGATCTGACTATGTTATACATTCACTCGTGCGAAATGATGGGTCCAAATGTGTCGACGTTCTTCTGGTACGCACCCTCTACTTGCTATCTGGATATTTGCAGCCACTTCCTGTTAACCTTTGGTGGGGCGGTACTTACGTTGACCACAGTGAGGTAGCAGACAAGTCTTTTAAAGGGAAAGCTGAACCTAGTTGACACGAGCCCATTTTATCATTTCGCTTTGTAATCGAATACCAGAAATTTCAGTGTCGGGTCTCCAGTTTTTTTTTTTTAACTCCTGCCTACCAGTGAGATTTTTTTTCTCTCGACAATTTATGCAGGCCAAAAATTAAATACATGTTTGCTATTAAAGTATTTAAATTTCAGCTCAACTAAGGAGAAACAAAGAAATTTAGTCAAATTAATCATTTTACATATCGCACCAAATAAGGGAAACTCATTCATCGCTCACGGTATAATTATCTTTGTCTGAAATAGTGAATGTGTGGTGCTCTTGAAAGACTGTAAACTTTGACGTTATTTATAAACAAAAAGGCAAAAGCATTCAGAGGGCAGAGACGCATGCTAAACGTTTGATTGAGGCAGATTTTTATTTTGAGTTCAATGTTAATTTCATGCTGTGTCTCAAGAAAGAATGGACATTCTTTGCCTGTGGCTCCAGTCAGACATCCAGTAGTACAAATTAGCTTCAAGTTAAACATGGAAAAAGTACAGATGAAATTATAGGCAAAGTACAAGTGTGGGGAAGATGAGAAAAAGACTTTCATAAACTCATGCAGACTTAAAATCAACTTTATTTGCGCTTTGTCCTTTTTTTTTCTCTTTTGACAGCCAATGAATATTTGTATTTTTCTGAAAATTAAAAGGGTCTAGGTTTTCTTTTTTATTTATTTATTTTTAAAGAGTTGCTACTATCTAATCACTGATGTCAGCCTGTGTGCACATGTACAGTATTTTAGCACAAAATACAGTTCTGAACACTGCCATTTGAAACTACATGACTTCTACTGTGTAAATGTTACTCTGTAAATTTTTGCGCCACATGGATATCAAGAATTTGCCAACTTGCTCTGAAAAACTAAACTACCAAAAAGAGCACTTTGCTTAAACTCGCCCTTTTGAAGGTTTAATTTCTTTAAATGCATCTGATGTTTGCACTAACACAGACATATTACAACTCCCACAACTAATAATAGTAGACATATCAGTAATAGTAATAAAAGTTAATTTCTGTAATTACATTAAGAGAGAAAAAAAAACTCAAACACATCCAGCAACTGATAAAAATGTTGAGGAATAAAGAAAATTAACATTTAAAAAAGGAACAAAACATTGTACCAAGAAAAAAAAAAATCTAGGGACTTTAAGCTCTGTCCAAAATGACATTTGATGTTTTTTGTTTGATAAGTGGTATTTTTTGTTTTGAATTAAAGGGCTAATAAAATGTAGAACTATATTAAAAATTAAACAAAGGAGTAAAACAAAAACAAAACAAAAACAACAAACAAAAAACATAACTTGGAGGCATCAAGCTGTTGAGTGCCACACTTGAGGGTGGGTCTGGTGGCTCCCTTTGTTACAGAGTGGGGTTTGGAAAAGGAGGGGTCGGGTGGGGGTAGGGGGTGTGAATGGGGTGGAGTCTCATGTTGGCTGTGATGTCTCACTGGTTCTCATCCTCCACATCTTGCAGTGCCTCTTTATTCTGTTCTTCACCTTTGGGGGGGAAAAAAAAGCCAAACACAAATTGAGCTGATACAGTGAAGATGAAAAAGGAGGTTAAAGCGGAAAATTCATTCAAAGCATTAGGGACTATTTGTACACCCTCTCCTTTATGTAATTCATGCTCTTGAAATCACACAGTACACTTTGAATATTGTGAGAAAGTCAGCGTGTGCTCTGTGAGTTGCTAACGGGTGAGAGAGTGAGCACATGCAGTAGGCATACACATAATACCAGTGAGGGAGCCCACTACCACGTGACTGTCACGCTCAAACCACAGAGGGAACTTCACTAAAAGCTGGTATTTTTCTGATCCATGCATGCATGCCAGCGTTCTCAGTTCCTTGGTACAATGCACGGGAAAAAATCAGGTGAAATAACATTAATGTTGACTGTGTATGTAATAAGACTCTCTACAGCTCTATCAAAGTTTCAAAAACGGTTTGTTTTTCAGATGCTGTCTTTTCAGGTCAAAAATGCAAAACAACAGCTGAGTAAGTAACCAAGGCAAACCATACCCCACGGAGTGTCTGCATTATGTGGACTTATGAAATCCGCTCGAGAAATAAACAGCAGAGGGCCAGATTACAGAATGGATCGACTTTTCCCCCTGGGTAACTTGTCTTGACACTTCTTTGATATCCATGTTAGAACACAGCTTTGAATTGCAGAGAACCTCCAACACTGTAGCATGTGAAGTAGATCCAAGGAAACATTCATTTGAATTTCGATGACTTGGATCACAATATCCGTGTAAAATCCCTCTAATCCCATTGTTCCCTGTTTTTAAAATCACCCATTTCTTACCAACTCATCCTCATCTTTGCTTTCATCACAATGCAAGCTCAACAAGGTCCTTACCATGGAGAACCCAACAAAATGAATGAAGAATTACAAACAGCTGTGCTTACTGCACTCACTGACAGTGTGACCATTTTACGAGAGAGGGGTCATTTCCAACGACTGCCTTTAGCAAAGACAAACTACTTAAGAGAAGGTTCACCACATTCATGAGAGAATCCTCCAGCTCACACAAGACTGGTCATCTCCAGTGACCAGAAGGGAAAAAAAAAGATTACAATCACACATTGGAATGTGGTTGCAAAACCAGATGATTTCACGGGGAAAAAAATAAGGAGACTTAAACAAGGGGCTGTCCCATCTGTTTTCAACTTACAGTTGAAAAGACAAACGGAGGTTTAAAGAGAGTACTCCTACGCCGTGACGTCAGCGTATAGAATTGTATCTAAGGTACAGAATCGTGTGAGGACAAAGACAGTGACTACCAGACACACTCATGATCTATGTTCTTTTTTTGTCTCTCCCTGCAATCAAGCTCCAATACCAGTGTTGGCATTATAGCCACTGGCACTTGTCAAGTGAGCTCAAAAGCTTACACTGTCTCTACCTCTATTTCTGTCCTATTACTCAGATGGCTTTAGTTTGAGGAATGAAAGCTGTTTCATCTTTGGCTGAGTGGAACACACATGTCATGTAACATGGCCACGATCTACACATCTTTAGTGGCCAGGAGGCAAAACCAGGTTTTTTTTTTTTAAATGCTGTGTGTTCCCTTGTGGCTTCAGATGTTCACTGTGAACAAGCCTTTATGTGTAAAATGTGTGTTTCATATCCTCTTTAAGTGTTTGCGTGTGACAGTTGGAAGATGTATTGTCATGTCTCCCTAATAGCTGAGACATTCCACAGACAATTGAGTGCAATAATAGAGCGCTTGTATTGGGCTGGTCAAGCGTAACAGGATAAAACAGGACTTCTCTGAGCCCCTTTTTAATCCAAGCCGCATTCTGCCTCACAGAGTTCTCCAAAAAACACCCTCTGGTCAAAACCAAGCCAAGAGCAGGGCGTTCTCCAACAGTTTATCTAATGTCACATAATTTTAATGTTCATATTATACTGTAATACTGGTAAAATATACTCCTAATTGTATGAGTTTTATAAGAAAGCATTTTACATTGGAAACCATCATCTTCTTTGCACTACACTATAAACAGACCCTGTATTGTCACATAAA
The DNA here is from genome assembly GCF_902362185.1 of Chanos chanos. Lineage (NCBI taxonomy): Eukaryota > Metazoa > Chordata > Actinopteri > Gonorynchiformes > Chanidae > Chanos > Chanos chanos. The sequence goes on along the minus strand of NC_044500.1, from coordinate 17,289,052 downwards.
ACCTGAAAATATGCTTCTCTGTGTTCATCTCCAAGACAGCAACGACAGACTGCTAAATTAAACAGGAGTATATTTTGTTTCGCCTTAACATTGCAATACTTTTCCAATTTGACATTTTGCCGCTCATTGCATATTTGTGTGGATGTAATGTTTGCATCTAATCTGTTTAGTGTTTTGTCGGCGCTATTGGGAGTTATGTGCAGGAAGAAAAAGAGCAGCTCTAATGCATTTGAGCTAAACAAAGCCAAACAAAGCGCCCAATCCATTTCATCGTGTTCAGATTAGCTCTGTGACCATTCAAAAATGACGGGAGAAATGATACTTTTCCAAACTGTCACCAAGAACAAAGTGGTGATGATTTCAAACAAACACCAATTCATATGAATTTTACTAAACAACACAGCATGTACTAAACCAAACAAAGCACTAGCAGGTACAGAAAAAAACCACTTCCATTTAAATGTCTTCCAGGGGCATACAACCTGATTATCCAGTGGTTAGGTTTCACCAAAGACTGTTCACCTAAGCCATGCCAAAGATCTCAAAGTATTTCTCTCCAAAGACAAAAACCCGTCATACGCAGTTTACACACAAACGAGTGGATGAGTGAGAGTGGAGTTAGTAAGACAGAAGAGCAGGTGAGCACAAAGAAATGGCCTGGAGAGATCACTTACAAAGCACAGTTTGTGGGCATTTAACCCAGTTCCTTAGGAATCTATACAGTAGGAATGGAAAAAGAGAGAGGCAAGATGAGTTGGATTAAAATGCAGGACTACTGTAAGCACATGGTGGTCATGACATGGAGCCCAGAGAAGAAAAGGATGAAAAAAGAGAGAAAGGGGAAGGTGCCACAGAGCAACAGGAACTAGCTACAACATACTTCAAAAACAGGGCCTCCAATCACTGTCAAACTACAATTATCTTCCAACAGTTTGGAGGCCATTAACCCTTTTGAGAATCTCAGAGGCGAATGTAATGGGCTTACGTGTCGAAAGCCTTCGTAGCGGACCATATTTTACTGTATGCCGTCGCTGAGGAAATTGAGATGTGCACATTTCAATTACACCTAACAGCTCTGGGTTGAATGAGAATTCTAGGGATAATAGTGGAGGTGCTGGAGTGTGGGAGGTATGGACTTGAAGCAGCAGCTGCTGAGCTCCTGCTTATGCAACATTCCCTCTCTGTAGGTCTGTGTGAAGAAGTGAATTAAACCCAGAGGATTTACGCTAAGCTCTTCTGAAAATCTGGAGACTATCACCTATTCTCATATGATTCTCAAGAGAAAGGTTTCATCTAGACCAGTGGTTCTCAACTCCAGTCCTGACGGCCCCCTGTCCTGCATGTCTTTGTTTTAACTCTTCATTATCACAGTTGATTGAGCTCATCAAGGGCTTGATGACTAATTGATCAGTGGAATCAGGTGTGTCAGTCCTGAGCTCAAACAAAGCAAAACAAAGACATGCAGGACAAAGGGCACTCAGGACTGGAGTAGAGAACCACTGATCTAGACCACGGCATACTGGTATTTCTGGGTTGTTTTTTCCCCCCATTAAACTCGTACACTATTGATTTTTGATCAAAGTGGTTTAGTTGTCTGCATGTGCGTCTGGTCTTACCATCTCCCTGCATATCTGAAGTCCATAATGTCAGGTTATCGCGTAACAACTGCATGATGAGTGTGGAGTCCTTGTAGCTTTCTTCACTTAATGTGTCCAGTTCAGCTATAGCATCATCAAATGCTGCCTTTGCCAACCTATGGAGAGGGGGGAGGGGGGTATTTAAAATTATACGATTCCATAGTGAGACTGACGTGAGAAAGACAAATGAGAAAATGTAGTCATGGAGATTATTAAGAGCAAAGCTCACCTGCATGCACGGTCAGGAGAATTGAGGATTTCATAGTAAAACACAGAGAAGTTAAGAGCGAGACCCAGACGAATGGGATGCGTCGGCTGAAGGTCTGTCATTGCTATATCGCTAGCAGCTTTATAGGCAACCAAACTGTTTTCTGCCGCCTCCTTCCTGTCATTTCCGGTGGCAAACTCAGCGAGGTACCTGTGGTAATCGCCTTTCCTAAGGTACCAGAAAAGAGAAAACAAAACAACCAAACAAACAATGAAAAAAAAACAATGACTGATGTCTTTTACATGGCTTATCCAATATGGTGCCCTCCCTGAGGTAACAATACCCAATACTTAATGACTTCACCATCATAAGATGTCAGCCACAGTTACTGCAGTTAAAATTTACAAACTCCGCTGTCCTCAAGAGAGTAAAATTATGTCCAATCAAAATATAACAGAACACTGACTCTTATAATTATTGAAAGTCCTGCATATTGTTCAGCCTCTCCCCTAGAATAATACAGCCAATCTCACAGCGGTAGGTTTTCAGTACAACGGTTCAGTTTTAGGTTTGGGAGGACAGTATGGTGTACCCTACAGCACAGTAACCAAACCTTTTCATACGTACATTTTGTAGTAGAACACCTTGGATTCTCCTGAATTAGCAGCTGGAATGAGGTGCTTGTCCAATACATCCAGGATGTCGTTACAGATTGACTTCAGTTCTTTTTCAACCTTAAGAAATAACATTTCCAGTCTCAATTATTTCCAATTCCAATAAGGTCAACCTCAAAGAAATGTCTGACAAGTCAAGTCAAAACAACGGTCTTACCGTCTGTCTGTACTCCCTTATCATTTTCAGTTTGTCTTCTCCACCTTTACTTTCTTCCTTCTGCTCAATACTACTGATAATCCTCCATGATGCTCTTCTTGCACCAATGACATTCTTGTAGGCCACAGACAGCAAGTTTCTCTCCTCTACAGTGAGCTCAACATCCATCCCCGCAACTTTCTTCATGGAGTCAACCATTTCTAATGGATTTAAAAAATAAAACCAGGTTATTTTATGATTATTAACCCCTTTTTCAGATATCTAAACACGTGTAGTTCCTTTTTTCAGGAAATTGACTATAAGAGCCAACTCTGGTTGCCAGTCCAGGTTTGTCATACAGTGCACATTTGCTATATTGGTGTCAGTTAGTAGGATACAGCCTTGTGAACCATGTTATGTCTGCACATGTACATGTCTATAATACCCAAGAGAATCTGAAAGGCAATGTCTGGCCATGGTTTCACAGCAATGCCTATGCCACCCTGATTACAAACCCTAACCTGCCACCGCAGCACACAAATATAAGACTTGACAGGCAAGCAAAAGCAGTACACATTGTACAAATACATGTTATACGTGTGATTTGCTTTTACCTACACAAACGTGCATATGTGCTTGAGGATATATTTGTTGGAGTAACACAGAAATCTTTTTTCACATGACAACAGACTGTTATCTGTTATTTTCAGTACCCTCTTATTTCAACTGCCCCCCCCCCCCCATACATAAGTTGCAGTTACTGATGTTCAGTTGCCATTCCAGATGACGATACACTCCGTGACCAAAATGAATTATAGTAAGGTAACTTTAAAATGTTATATGGTGCGTTTAATCGGTTTAGTGACTCATGTTTACGTGCTAGCTAGGCTGACAAACCGATCTCATTTTAAAATAACGGTCCACCAAGAATTCCACTGGGGTGTCGATTTTTCACGTCTTGAGTAGCGTTCGCAGCCAACAGTGATTAATTAACGCAGATAGAAATTATTAGATATGAAGTAAGCCACCTCACTGCCGTTGCATCAATGGCAACAGGCTAACCCTCTCCGAACTACCATCAATACTAAGAGGGCAACAATTGAATGAAACCACTTAGTTAGCTAGTGACTTCAGCAGCTTTGTAATATGAGAGTCAAAGGCGTAAATGTCTAACAGCGGTTTCATCTAGCTAGCTCACTGCAGTTCGCTAGAATTTCATCTGTTTTCATTGTCCAATTTTATGACTGTCTACAGTTTCTCTAATATTTGCTAGCTACCACCTGCCTTACCCAACAAATATCCGCCATTTTGTGTGCCCATTGAATGTCTCCATCTTCAAGCGTTTTACAAAGCTAACTTAGCTAGTTACTCCAACATCCCATGCTCGTCAGATAAAACACAAGAGTGACTGTGGTGGAAAATGCAGCTAGCATGCTAAAGTTAGCTTGCGGTCTTGCTAGCATTACATAGCGAATTCTGCTTCAAGGGTGCGGACGTTCAGTGTGTTAGCCAGAATTTGCTAGCTAGCTAACCTTAGCTGACAAGCTAGGTCGCAGGTGTGCTAGCACCAATACTACGCTTGCTTGCTAAACCAAAAGCTAGCTGAAGAGTAACGTTACCGTTAGCTAAACCTTACCATCGTATCTCTCAGCCTGTTCGGCGAGTTTTGCCTGGTACACTAGATCCTCCCGATCGCCCATTTTGGTTAGTGCCGCGACAGGAGTAATTCAGCAGATATTTAAATGGGCAAGTCGTCGAATGAGTGTAAATCGACTACGAGACCCTTGAAGCTAAAGGCAACAGCTGTGACTTAAACGGCGTTCCCTCTACACCGGTGGCACTGGAGTCAAGATGGCGATAGGTCTTCATCCGGGAACTTTACTCAATTCAGCACGCCAGTGACCTACCATAGAAATCCTAACACTTTTTTTTTTAACAAATGTCAGATGCGAACAACTATCTACGAACATCTGATAGTCTCACAAACACAAATATGTATCATTAAGCTCTAAGCACTAGATACTTAGATACTCTAATAGTATGCTTTCTCTCTGCGTAAAACAGTTCTCTATCACATTTATTTAGAGGAGTCACACACGTGGACCGGGATATCTTTCACATGAAACGCCTAGATGAAATACACATTTATAATATCGATCATATCATTTAAATAAACACATAATAAAAATTCCGAAATACCTGGCCCAAATAATATGTGTGATTTATGAAACGCGGGGGGTTCTGTGTTTAATAATGAAAATATGATTCAAATCAAACGTTGAACTGGCAGACTACACTTAATACACTGATTATTGATGTAGTCTAAACAATCTTTTATATGAAAAATAGAGCTCTTTCTTTTTTTTTTTTCCTGAATAGAATGTCTCATGGGAAGCTCTGTTCAAAATGAATGGAGATAACAAATCAAGTTGATGCAAAGTTCACTCACGACGTACCTTAAAATATTTGTGTTATTTTAAAACAAATTTAAACACGTCAGCGAATTTGCACTAAATCAAGGCTTTATTTGCTGTATTTTAAACACAATACATGCTACAGAAAATAAAAAATAATGTAGTGTTATTATACAATATCTATCATGATATTAATATAGCCATAATTTCTTCTCCAGGTTGCCTTCCTCAACATATCCACCCTTACTCCCGGGTAATGACTTACACAATGTTACTACAAAAATATGATTTTTCAAAAATACTTAGACATGACAGACAAAACTAAATGAAAAACACAGATTACAAGCAACAGGCATGCGTCGTGGGATAAATAGGTGAATAAAATGGTGAACGTGGTATTTGAGAAGTTGTTTGAAGGAATGGTTTCCAAATAAACACCTGGAAAAACATCTGGAGCCTTACAACTTGGAAGCCTACGTAAATATGTGGTCTATATAATACCAGTGATACTGTTAAGTTTAAATGATTTCAAGGAAACATTCATGGAAGCAAGGGACTTGTTTTCTTTATTAACCGTAATTGGGGACATTTGCATAATTTGTTTGGACATCATCCCAATATGTTGACTCCCTGACATGAAGGCATTTCTCTTTATATGGGGCATGAAGCTCAAGTTTAAAAAAGATTTTCTTTTACAATATGACACTGCCATCCAAACAAAAACGTTTCAATGTGCGAGTAATTATCCAATTTGATGACGATTTGAATGTCTCATGGTATTACGACCAAAAACAATAAGCTATTTGCATTTATGAGGCAAGTCTTTCTACATTAATAACTGTTAACAATGTAGTAACGATAAACGTAAAAATAACTTGGGTAAGAAAAGGCGGCTGTGAAAATATATGGAGGAGACTAACTTGCTTGACCTACTTTAACAGAATATAATAGAGAATTGGGGGGGGGGGGTCAGGGCAAGGCAACAAATTCATTGGCAACAGAGAACTGCAAAAACTATTTGTTTGATTTTCTCTCTTATTCAGGAAGGATAATCACTTAAATGTTGTTGAAAGCATCATTATTTTGCAAAAAGAAAACAAACCCAAACCTGGCATAATACATAATTTGTTAAACTTTAGAGGTTATGAAGAGCTTTACTAAACTATGTTACAGTTGGTCCTTCACCGATCTTCTCTATAACGTTTCAAAATTCAAAACTTGTGTGATTCTAATGTCTATCTGCACTACTACTGTGTGAAGACAGCACAGAGGCAATGGTTGTGAATCTCAGTTTTCCTATCTGATGAGTGAAACTATTTGATGACTTTAATTATTTGATTGTCACTATCCACTCTAAAAAGCACCTCTGGTTAAGAACTGTAAACCCATAAACAAACATTACTGATTTATAGTGTTATGCGGCAGCTGGACTTAATAATTCTGTTCATATGCTTATAGGATCTATCACCTAAACACTGTCATAAGTAGCACTTCCAAACAGAACTACGAGGTTAGCTCACTGATACACCATTTTGTAATACTTCAAAAAGTCCATGTGAGGATGCATGGCACAAGTGCACGCTTCAGTGGTTTTTCCAACTCGGAGAGAAGAAATATTGACTAGCATTCATTTCCTTGTAGAGTCCTTCCTTACAACATTGTGACAGAATAGCATGAAGGTACTTAGGACAATAATTAATAGGCAACTGACAGACACCTGTCATTACTGGAAATTTTTTCCGTCTGGAGGACAGATTACAGGGGAATGGCTACAGGGAGAGTAAAGTAGGAATTACATGTAGTTCTTCAGAGTCTGAGCCACTGCACCAATCTTAAGGGAGAGGACATGTGCAAAAATATTACATAACACAGGGAAGCACATACGGTGATATGAGAATTACATCATCTTTACCCTTCATAAAAATCCAAATAGAAAAAAAAAAGAAAGAAATCAGGTTTCAGACACCATGTCAGTCTTTAAAAACATCTACATATGAAACCTAATATGGTAACTGCTGCAGAGGGACCAAACACACTTGGACTCGGATTTGAATGATGTTTCTGAGATGACATTTTTCTCAATAGGCACACCATACCTAAAACTAAAAGATCTTTGTGTACTTTCCATAAGATCTGAACCTTACCTCCTTATTGTGTGTACCACAAGAACTTCACTAAGATTTTCTTACAAAAAAAAAAAAAAAAAATTGTGTGTACTCAGAGGCTGAATTTGATGCTGAGGATTAGAGGAGACATGTTCTACTAATGAACACAAAATGAAATTATATTAAGTGCACAAATCAAAGGGAAAGGATTAGCGTTTGAACACATTGTGCTCCAATCAGTATTTTACACTTGAGACACCTTGGATATTTTCTCTTGGCAGAAAAAATGAGTGTAGTGTGGATCGGGGCTCGATACTGAGCCCCTTTGAATGAAGTGTTTGTATCCCAGTAGTTCACTAAGTAGTGTGTACTATTTTTTTTTCTAAACAGAACAACTTTCCATCTCGGAAGCGTCAAGCCGCTCATGATTCCAGTCTAAGCTGACGTCACCTCTCTCCCCCGACTCTCAACAGGCCACATTCCATCAAATTTTTCACCTCTTGGTAGTGCAAGTACTGTCCGTCTGGAACTTGGCATATAATCTTCATTCATAGTGTAAGGACCAATCAGGAGCTTGGCTGTAGGTAAATATAGGCATTATGAGGTCATAGTATAAAGGAATTCTTACAAGACTAACAGAGGAGAAGGAGCTGGTTGTGCATGTGACCGGTGAGTGAAGAGCAGCTTGGCGGGGACACGGGTAGCGGTGAGGGAGAGGGGTGTGTGTGTGTGTGTGTGTATGTGCGTGTACATGTGAGCGCGTGCGTTAAAGGCAGGAGAGGGTAGGCAGTCCATCTCCTATCTCTCAGCTCAGCTCGTCTTCTGGGTTGTGCTGGTCCAGCAGTCGGACGTGTGTGAAGGGGAAATGGCCTCGTTTGCCCTTACACTCGCCTTCCCACTGCCCGTTCACATTGATCTTGGTCACCTTCACCATGTCACCCACCTACAACAAGAGCACAATGCACTGATTAGTTGACACAAAATATGAGTGTTTTAAGAATATGGACAAGAGTATGGTTGAAACAGGAACTGACTGACCACCTACAAAGAGTCCCCCAAAATCATATACGAGTCAAAAATATCAAAATTAAATACTATTTGGGGGGTATGTTTAAAAAAAATACATATTACTCCAGATAATGGAATTTTGCTGTGTCAGTTGTGGCTGTGCCATGTTTTTTCCACTAGGCGGCACCAGTGCTGGCCTTTTGATATCGATATGAATTCTAAGTAATCATGCATCATTAACCATGCATTGACATTTTACTGAGATGACTGGAGTTACTTACTCTACAATACTATCAGTAATATCAGAGGGCGCCATGCACTGTCTAAAACTCATTAGAGCATTCAGTGCATATCTCATTCAAATTTAATTGCGACAATATTACTCAATGGTCCATACAACTCTTCCTTTTCTGAGAAACCATGTTCTGGTTCAAACTACGCATTTTTGAGTAATGAGAATTCAACTGTCTATGCTATGTGCATTCATAGAACAATGCCTAGAATCTCTGTTGGTTCCATGCCATTTTGTAAAGACGACACTGTGAGGAAAAGAAGCGGCCCATTTACAAAAAAATGAGGAATGAGAAGACCTTAGCATCAGATACCTCTAGAGCAAGAGCAGTCTTGTCGTATGCATTGGGAACTCTCTTCTGGATTGCTCTTGCAAAGACGGGTCCGTTCTGCAGGTTGGGCAAAGAAGTGGGTTGGGCATACTGGCCTGGTTCTCCCAGCAGCGGAGGGGACTGAGAATTGTGGCCGTCAGTGTTGGTCATGGTCCCTGCTCCTCCTATTCCGGAGCCTCCGCTTCCAGGAGCCCCCGATGCTGGAGAGGCCGGGCGGTACTTTTCCACATAGGGCACGGGGATCATCCCAATACGGCCCTCAGAATTCTGAGCGTTCCACCACTGCTCCTCTGGCTTCTCCAACACTCGGAGAACATCCCCTTTTTTAAATGGCAGGTCCTCGTCGTCATTGCCTGGAAAGTCAAAGAGGGCGCGTACATACTCTTCCTCCAACCTCTGGGGGACTCCACCTGTGCCCGCGGTGACGCTGATAAAGGAGGAGTGCTTGGCCTTGTTAATGGGTTCAATGAGTGTTGTGGTATCAAGATAGTGGATCTTGTAGAACTCCAGCAGAGCAGGAAGGGCATCAAATTCTTGGTCCCCAATACGGAACCGAGGGGCAGGCAGTCCTGTGTATTGGACAGCAATTAAGACAACTTCTAGCAAAGGACAGCACTAAGTTTAACTGTGTTTCAAAACTTATTGAAATAATAACAGTTGGAGAGCAAATGAACTGATAGGTGGGAACGTGGGAAGGTGAAATTCTGATGAATGCAGAAAAATATTTAATAAACATTTAACCATTACAACGTACACGTAATACGGTTGTGAGGAGGGACCAGCGTCATAGTTAGCTTGCTAATTAGCTAGCTAGCTTTATAGCTTTAGTGGTTTGACGATGGCGCTGTCTTTAGACAAACTTATCATGAAATAGATATTTCTTCAGAAGTTACAAACTTGCTAGCAGGCAAACATTTTCGCTAACACTAATCCAAGCAGCTAGGTGAACAGACTTCGTTTTCTAATACAAAATGACCCAGGCATTCATAATTTGTGTACAAGTCAGCAATCTTGTGAAGTGGCAGGGAGCTGTCATTGCTATGTAAATAATCAACGAGTTTTACTAAGTTTTTGCGACTCGATGTTACCTATACCTCCTTTACGCTTGTTGTATACAAAGAAATATAATCTTTTAAGGCTTACCTGATCCAGACTGACGACTGTTGCTGATGCTGTTGATTATATAATGCGAGACTTTGGAATTCTCCGAGACAGACAGCACGTAGTCGCCGGGAATGGTGATTGAGTCTCGCACCAAGAAAACACCATGCCTTTGGCCTTGCAAGAGTGAAACTGCCTCTTGACGACTTAATCTTCCCCAATACCAACTCCCTCGGTCATCAGCGTCAAAATTGCCAGCCATGACTTCTATCCAAAGCCGAAGCTTCACGGGCCTACCCTCCGCCTGCCCTTATCCGCAGCCAGCATTCAACTCATACAAAACTTTACCGCGTCCCCGTTGTTGAACACGTTTCGAAAATGTAGCTAAAGAAATCGCATATTCCTATGAAATACTGTGTATTTTCAACGTGCACACAGATACTGGTTAATGCGTTTTATTATACATGCGCAGAATAACAACCTGTGCGATAAATGGGCAGAGTAATTTTGATTCAAATTCTTGAAGTTGTCATAAGTAAGTTCAAATATTGAAATGGCGGACCAGGGCAACAAATTTTGACCTTATTTCCCGGATGTGACGTATTCTTCAACAGCCTTAAATTGTGCGTGCTAACAACCATTTTGATAAGGTCAGCGTTAAAAATAAACCAGATTAATTGATAAAAACGACTGAGTTATATATCACCATGATGGAATAACTTCATATATAATAGTGTCATTACTCGGGATTTTATTAGCGTTTGGGATAAATTGCAAATCATTTGGCTCCTTGAACATTATTGATTATTGACAAACTTCATGAAAATCGTTGGGGCAGCTTTATAAAAAAAAAAATTAGTTATGCTGAACGGTTCGTGATGCAGTGATTAGGTCCACTGTGAAATGAGAGATAGAAACAGTAGCTGTCATAGATATTGCGACGTTGAACATGAACACGGGGCTATACAGGCCCGCTGAATTACCGTAGTCTGTTACAAAAGAGCCGCTAGATGTCGACAACGATCGCTGGAATTGGGTCCTATTTAAAAGTTTGCAGAAACGTCAAACTGCTCTTTTGTAATTTCAAGGTTTAAAATGACGTCTTCATTTGACTGCTGAACTAGCTTGCGATGTAGAAGAATGTGGACTACGTAAGAGTGACAGTGCTGCACTGGCGTGTTTCTAAAAGGTTATGAAGACAAAACCTTTTGTCAGGTTGAGTGAAGTAATTCAACTGTTTAACCTTTTTTAGATCTTAAACAGCTTTACTGGAGAATGCCCCTCAAGCCGATTATTTGAACACATAACATAATCACTATCATTAGATAAACTCAGAAAGTTCTATCAAACACGATGTGTTATAATTGTGTACACATCATACGTGTATATACCTTCATCCTGGAATCCTTTAAAGGACATGGATTCCATAAAGTCGAAAAGGATGAAAATGCAGAATTCACCATACCATTCAAGACTGCAGAGTAAGACTGTCACCTACATCAACAAGGATAATAAGACTAAAATAATAATTTCTAACACTACCTCTATCTTTAGGTTACTGATACCTTTGGCCATTTCTGATAAATTTCACTGGTCTTACCTTACCATCTCTGTTTATGGGGGTTTGACTGAATGTTTGAATTGTTTTTTTTCTTCCAGTTAGCAAAAGAAATTCAGCTAATCTAATACTGTGACCTATACACTAGACAAGCATGCAAAGCATGGCATGCGGTATTTAAAAATAGCTCCAATTATTCAACATCAAAGTAGCATGATCTACTGTAGCTTCCCAATGTTTACAGTTGTCTTTCCTACACGAGTTCCAAACCTCTCTGCATTAATGGAAGTGAGTGAGATGATACAGCATAATGTGTATATTGACAAGGTGTCTGCAATGTTAAAAAGTGTTCAGGATTCAAATGCTGCACAAACGTATGATTTCACTAACAGGCTGAGCAAGAGCCAGGCATGAAAAGTTCTTCGTACTTGTAAGCTTGTCTGCATCAAGATCTCGGAATTGTAAGAAGTGAAAGATGATTTGGAGAGTGAAAGTATGAAAAATGCACCAATCTACAAAAAGAATACATTCAGATAATGAACCAAAATATAATAATGATATAACTTTTATTTATTTTTCAGTACAAGTCTGAAAGTAATTTACATATTATTTAACTAATGTTGAGGATAATATGTTTACCTCTATTCATATTTTTTGTTTTTGTCTTTTTTTTTTTAATTTTATAAAATATTAACTATGCACCCAGTTGGACTATAGAAACTGAGAGAGGGCAAGGTATAGAAGATTCTTGATGGGTGTCAGAGCATGAAGCCAAGAAACAACCTTTGTCACCATTATCTTTCAGATTACACTCTTTTCCTCCACAGCTGAATACCTGTTTCTGTCTAAATGTCTTTTAGAAAAAAACATTAATATACAAATCTAAACTAACAGCTAAAACGAATATCATATATTACATTAAATGCAATTGTATATATTTCTGTCCATTTGTACTGATGGTAGTAGCCGTGTTGACAACAGAGCATTGTAAAATTATGGCTTTGAGAAACAGGAGACCTTTTAAAACCTTTCAAGCATTACAGGTGCATTACCTAATCAGCCTGATAAGAGAGAAGTTAAATTTCAATCTTGAGAAGACCTACAGACATGTCAGGTGGCTATAATTCTTCTTTTTCCATTCAACTGCAACTCAATTACAATGAAGAGAAATAAATGTTTAGTGGCATTACATATATATATATATAAAGTGAGACATGATCCAGATTTACCTGGTTAAGATTAATATGTAATAACCAATTTACAAAATCTTACAGAAGACAACAGAAGGCAAAATAATGTATATTTTAGCACAACACAAAATCAGACGACAGATTAACAAAGGATTATTTTGAGACAAAATAATATATAAGGTGTTGATATGATACTGAGGGAGCAAGTGAACATTAGCAGTATGCAAACAGACTATCAGACATTAAAACTGTAGTTAGATTTTTAATCCTTCTGAAAAGCAACATTTTAAAAAATTAGATTTACATTTGTGATAATACGTAACGCAGAGAGGGAAAACCTGTTTGTGTGTGTGTGAGACTTTACACCGTAAAGTTGTTAAAAGCGTTAAATAATTAGAAATCTCTCCATTTCATCTGAAAGGTTGTCACATATTTATAAAGGGAAATGCAAGACTATAAAACCTGAACTGTCTCTCTTAGGACTCTGAGCCGTGCAAAGTTATTTGACTAACAGACAAGATCTTGTCCCGACTTAAGGCCTAAAAATGTTGCCTGACATGCAGATGAAAGAGGTTCCTCTCTTTGACTCAATTCTTTCTTAAAGTACATGTCACATTTTAAAAAGAACTTTACTCTCCTTAAACAGCCTACAAATCCTCTAACAAGGATTCTCCCACTCTGTCAGTGCACTTTTTGGTTTCCAGCTCCTTTTGACCACTAATACTGGATTAGAGTTGCGACAACCTGACATCTGGGCCATGCATATTGATTAGATATCACTGACTAGCTTTTGTAGAGACAGAGAGGAGGGAGTGCCACTTGAACAGATGCGTAGATGGAAAGACACAGACTCAAGAGAGACTTGTGAAGCCCAAATCAGCCTAGTGTTGTCTTTCTCTAGGCCTTCCTTTTCATCTTCTATCATCTCTCTCTCTCTCTCTCTCTCTCTCTCTCTCTCTTTGTCTCTGTAAATCCACAATATGCAATTTGTACTCAATTTTAAACACACACACACACACACACATACACACCCTTCTCCAACAGACCTGCAATCAGGCGCATAGGCACGGGGTCTGTTTTTGGGATCATTTAAACAGTGGATAATGCCTGAACATGAAACATCAAAACCAAACTGTATTTGACACAGGAGGCTATCATTTATGCATGAAATATGGCATAATCCATAGTGTTTCGTTATCACTGTTAAGAAGCCCATCTAATAATACTATAATATGCTACATTTTCTTTTTCCTCTCAGATTGTCGTCCTCTCCGCTTCAGCTGGCTTTAACTCCACTTCAGCTCACTGAGGAGCTTCCAACTTGGTGGCTCAGGTACCAGCCAAAACAGGGTCTGGTCACCCTTAACTTCTTGTAGTCTCTTCGCCCTAAAGGTAAGAGCAGGATAAGAGGTAAACAGGTAAACAGGTAAAACAGACTGCAGGTTTACAGGCTGCAGGTTTACTCAGGTCATGTTGTCTGAATGTCGTGATATCTGTTCCACGGTCTCGTCTCCGAGAGGTTCTTCAAAAGCTCCAGAGGAGTGATGGGACTGACTGGAACAGGACAGCTGTGAAGACTGACTCTGGGTGTCATCTTCACCTTCTGCCTTCATTGCCATCTTGGATTTTGTCTGTTCTCTGTACTGTGCTCTTACATTCCTCTGCTCCTCCAAGGTCCACAGGCTGTCCTCCTCCAACTCATCCTTGCCCTGTATTTCCCTGTCAAAGTCCAGCAGCTCCTCCATCATCTCCTCAATCTCCATCTCTCCGTCCATCTCTCCTTCAACCTCGGAGCGAAGCTCTCCCGTGCTCTCTGTCCTGTTTGTGTCATCTGCTTCATCCTCTTCCTCCAGGCGGCCTTCTGGTTCGCTGGCTTGGCTCTCGCCAAACTCGAGGATTGTGGGTAAGTTACCCTGCTTTGGGCAGCGCTTGCGTAAGCTTACCAGGAAAGGCTGTGGGAGAGAGAAGATGTCCACATTGTTTCCCAGGTCAATCCAGGTGACGCTAGGGAAGCTGTCGGGGTCCTTGAGCGTGTCTGTAAGTTCTTTGAGTACGGCACGCGTCAGCCGGTTACCGTTGAGCGCCAGTGTCTCCAGGCAAGGAAGAGCCGCCAGTGTGGGCAGCAGGAGCAGAAAGGCCTCGTCGGTTAGCTCAGTGAAGCCAAGCTCCAGGCTGCAGATACGAGATGCGTGGCGCTGCAGGTAGGCACACAAACGCTCCATGTCCCTCACACCCAATGGGATTCCAGAAAGGTCTAAGGCTCCGCCCGCAGGAGGACCAGAGAGAACAGCTTTCAGACTGGGACATCACAAATAAAAAGAAAGGGAAAAACATAGAGATGGAGTTATTATTTCTCAATCTTACATTACTGCTATCATAAAATGTTTATAATACAAAAGGATAACGCAGTGCCCATGGGACTGAAGAACAGCGATGCATGTCTTAGCAACTATTACACTTCTCATGATGGTTTAATGGGGATTTCAATACATGTTGTGCCATGAGTTTGCTAAGATGTTTCTATAAAGTATTGCATTGTGAAAACTGATTCAGACTGAGCAAACAAGTGATTAATGGGCCGATAAAGTGAAATTGGGGACCATGCAGCGTGGAGGGGCCTGCAGATGTTTATCTCGAGGGCAAGTAATAAAACGACTGTTGAAAAAAAAAAAAAAAAAGTGAAGCTCTGCACTCACGGCACATGTTGAGAGCTAAAAATAAGCACAGTGGGGAGCTTCCACATACCAGCGGACGAACGAGAGTCTGAGCTGCATCGAATTTAATGTCATCATCAAAAAAATAAAAAGGAAAGTTGGATGCACACTCAAACGTACTCTTGGTACCAATGAAAACAATACACAAAGAATGTACTCATGTAAAAGGCAGAGAAAGAGAGAGAGAGAGAAGTCCAAATTATTAATGTGTATCAAAAGACCGTACAAAACCTCAGAATTGACCATAAATTAGACCGTAAATCTGGAGAAAAATGATCTACTGTGTTTTGAGCTGTGGGAAAACTGGGGCCCTATTCCAATACAATACGAGACCAAGTAACACTGAGTACAGTATACGCTGTACAGTATGGAACCAACGTCAGGGAATAGTCCCATTGTCTGAAGCAATTCACTCTACTTTTGCCTAAACATTTGAATTTCAGTATGCATATATCCCATATCCATGCAGCCTGTGGGGCTAAATTACACCATGGACATCAGATTTTCACAGCCTGGGGTCATAAGACACAGATTACAACGCTTTAACTATCTTGGAGCTTTCCCAGTACGTGTTCTGCCCCTGTATGTGATTCTGAGTGTACACAAACATCACCGCCACCATGAGAGAAATGGATAAAAACAGAGCACAGGATATCAATTCCATACTCTCTTACTGGCCCAGGTTCAAAATCCCACGCTCTCCACTGGCCCAGAGTGAGTGATTCTCCTCCTCTCTGAAACATCCCAGTAAACATATCTGGACCTCTGAGAATCATATTATATTCAGTGGATGCATGGAAGAAGTTTTCACATTGTTTGCAGTTTGGAAGCGAGACCACCAGACATAACTGACAGCTTAACACATTGTTATGATGTCAAATAATCAACGAAAAAGAACAACATTGACATTCTAATCAACAATCGTTAGAGACTTCTCAGAAATACACAGCCTGGAGAACCGACTCAAGGCATTTCAGCAAAAAGAAAGAAAGAAAGAAAAAAAAAAAAGAAAGAAAACCAACCAAGAGTGAAAGTGACCTTTACTTCGAGAAATAAAAATGAAAGAGCAGTGAAGAAATTGAGACCACATGTTCATGCCTTACTCAAAAACGAAACAATTTGTGCAAAATTTCTCGTTTGAATAATCTTTTGTCAGATGACTTTGTGAGAGTCATCAATTACTCCTCAGTTTTACATTCCTTTTGATTTATCACTGCTTCTATTTTTTTTCATCACTTGTTCCCTCACTTCCACTCATCTTTTCTGTAACATGATCAATTATCACCCGGGCAGCAGGTGTGCGTGCTATGGGTGGCAACTGTAGGTTTGTTTCCTCTTTCCTGTGAAAGGAGTGGGGGGGGGGGGCATCTAATGTGGAGTGCACAGAGTAAAAGAAAAAAAGGGGAGGGGACCTTGTTTGAAACCAAGGTAAAAGTTTAGTTTTCAGCTTCTCTCTGGACTTTTTCTGGACTTCCTCTCACCTGTTTCAGTCTATAGGAGATTGACAGCAAAATGCATGGTCAAGCATCTATCATCAGTGTATCTGTGAATGAAACAGGCTATAAATGTTGTGTTAGCAGCAATTTAAACATTAACAAATTCCAGCAAATCTTGACCTCAAGTAAATCACCCTTATTTCCCATATTTTCACGTGACAGAATTAAAACACACACACACACACACACACACACACACACACACAGTCAAAAGGATATAATTCAATGCCTGGAGTAACTACCATGACTGAAGTAACCCCCCCAAGAGGATTCTCCACTACTAAAGTATTCGTTTAATTCAGTTAAAGAGGGAAATTGCAAATTAAACTCAGTTACTTCAGCTGATAAATAGATTCTTAAATGTTTAAAAATTCATTTGTGATTAGCCATAGCTGCAGTCAGCCACCACCGCTTTGCTAACAAGATAAAATCTGTAATACAAGCTGCTCATTATACTGACACACTAAAAAAAGATGTGTGTGTGTGTGTGTGTGTGTGTGTGTGTGTGTGTGTGTTTGTACGAGACACTTTGGGAGACAATGTCTGAAAGTTAAACTTTTTCAAAGATCACGTCAACATTAGACACCACTGCCGTGAGCTTAATTGTGCTTTGTGATTATGGATATGCCATGTCCTGTGACGGACTGCTGCTCCTTTGTCTGTCTGTCTGGCGCGGGACAGTCATGCTAATGGCTCTGTCAGTTGACTACTCTGGAAGCACAGAAGCTGTGCTCCTCATTAATACCACATTCAAGAACATATCCATTTAACATAACAGTGTTTCTGGGCTGTTAAGACCAGAGTGGATCATATCGTTATGAGAAACAAGTCTACAAACAGTTATCGTACTGTTTCTTCATGGGACATGCAGGACATGCATCCTGCAGTTATAAACCAATCATATTTTTTTAATTCTGTCAGCTTGACATTATTCATTATTCCATTATTCATTATTTTTTTTCTTAAGGTTCTTTCCACAGACAATTCCCTTGTGTATGTCTAATCTACAAACAAATCATTTTTATATCTTGGTTGGTTTAGTGGGGAATACTTTTCTCAGAGGCGGGGGTATGTGTTGTAACGAGCATGAGGATGTGGGTGCACGTGACTAAATGGTATCAGAACCCTACAACGCACAGGTTGTGTGTGTGTGTGGGACACAGACAGTACAGATTCGTGTGGTGGTTACCCTGTCTGCTGGGCGTTCAGGGGTTGTGGGCAGGAAAGCTCGTCTCTGCTACGCTCCGCCAGCCGGGCCGTCAGGGCGGTGTGTGTAGACGGCATCACACAGTCCTATGGCAGGAACGGACACAGACACACGGACTTGGGGCAGCTTAGCACGGCTCTTTATTTAGGGCACCGGCAGACAGGGTAACCACCACACGAATCTGTACTGTCTCCATTCCACACACACACAACCTGCCCGTTGTGGGGTTCTTATACCATTTAGTCACGTGCACCCACATCATCATGGCATTACAATGTGTTGTCAGATTTCATCAATACATACAAATACACAGTAACGTAGCTTGCTACAAAATATCAAAACATAATGTCAGAGCATACTGACTGAAGGCTGTTCAACACTGAAGAGTACAAGAGTGAGACAGGTTCAGAGGCAGGGCAGGCTGAATCAGCATGAGAGAGAGGGGAGAGAGAGAGAGAGAGAGAGAGAGAGAGAGAAAGCAACTACCAAACAAATGGACTGATTTTTAATGCATCAAATCTGACTCTGTATTATCAAAGCAACGTGGGCGGGGAAGAAGGATGGGGGACAAAAAGAATGAAAAGTAATACGCAACCAAAACAAAACAGCTCCTGTTCTGTAGAAAAGCTTATGACAAAAGGCAGAGAGATTTGGGAGTTCAGTGGAAGAAAATGGAGGGATATGAAGGAAAAATGAAAAAAGGATATAAGAATAGAGGGAAGGGGTAAAGGGGAAACTCTGGATGAAGGAAAAGGAGAAAGCGTTCAGCAGACATGCCTGAGAGATGACGCCATCGTTTCTCAGCAGCGCACACAGCCCACATGGCCCACCCTCCTCTTAACTCTCAAAAAACTCAAAAACCTTCTTTCTCATACACATATACTCTCTCCTTCCCTATCCATTACTCTCCCTCTCTCTTTCTTTCTAAGAAAGGCACACACTCAGTAACACGCTTAGTATTCAAATCCCATTCTAATTATCATTGCTTCTCACACATACACTAAACACCACCTGGTCTCTCAAAAAACTCGTATTTCGTTTAATAGTCGCTGTACTTTTCAAAGTCTGGCGCGAGGTCTTGTTTTTCAACTAGTGCGACATTTTTTAGACAGAGACTGGGTGAGAGGACAGGTAGCCGTAGATACGATTTTTTTCCTCTTTTTTTTGCCTCTACAGATTCTGATAGAGAGAGAGAGAGAGAGAGAGAGAGAGAGAGGGAATGAGCGAGGGTCTGTCTCTGTGCAGACAAACCTCAGTTCCTCCTGTCAGCGCCGTCCTAAACTGTTATGGACGACACTTACTTGCTGGACTGGTCTCAGTCTGAGAATACAGCATAATGAGACCAGATGGCTGCCTTTCGCCAACAAATTTCAGTCCAGCCATGAAGCTCAGCGTAGCCCACACAAAGAAGGTAATACAATTGCCTGATGCACTTTCACTGAGATTAAGTTTAAAACAGATTTGTTTTCACCATCTGATGCACACAAACTGAACAAACCGCATTGGGACATGATCGCATCAGTCAAGGCACAGATTATACAAAACCCAAAAAACCGTTAGAGATAATAACCGGTTTCATCTTCCTGATGACATTCCAGCAACGTCGAAATGTGAGTGATATGCTAATAACTGGTGTGAGAAATCAAACAGGACCGAGTTACAAAGCCATGACAAATGCCACCACACGACAGGCAGTAAACACACTTGCAGCACTTTGCGTCACTCATTTTGTTCTCTTTGAAATCAACCATCACTTGATTAAGCGTAATCGCCGGGTTTCATAGATAGTATACTCAAACAGAAAGCCAGGATTACTGCAGTAGTATTGTTGGTTTATAAAAGTAGAAACTCCTGCTAGCAGTGCAGTGCACACTGTCAACACGTCGCTAACCATAACACCTGTCAAAGCTAAAATATGCATTTCTGGCAAGATTGGTCTAGAGTGTTGCTTTTCATACCTCCAAAAAAGGCAAAGAAGCAAAGCTAGTTCAGTAACAAGGTATAATTTTCCTTCATCTCAGCAGCTGTGGAAGAGACAGGGGCTCTTGACAGAGGTCAAGGCAGAACACAGCTCAAGTCTCTTAGCTAGCTGAAGGAAGGACCCTCCGTTGGAGTGGATGTGTCCCAATGCTAATTAGCTCCCCTAATGAAGCTCTGGCATAAAACCATTGATGGCAAATTAGTCATCAGCTTGGCATTGATGGAGGTACCAGATAGAGTCGAAACATCGGCAGTGATGGAAAGTTTATGTGATAGGATACAGAGGAGTAGTTGTCTTTGCAACGTTACACAGACATTGATTTGGGGATGCTTCATTCTCTTGTACACAGGCAGAGGATACTAAATGAAAAATGTCGTACTTTGGGATACTAAATTATAGTGTATAGAGAGTTCTCTCGAGTGTATCAAGTCCTTCTTAAGCGGTAGAACTTCAGAGGTAAAACTTGCGAGGATGTGAAACGGGGTTAGGCTGATTAAAGACAAACAGATGCTGACGGAGAGGATGGAATTGGTCACGGACATGACAAGCTGAGGTCTTAAGCCTTCAATCAACAAAACCTTTATTAATTCCACAAGAGGCCCGCTAATTTGCACCAATAAACAAAGACAAAACATAAACATCCAGTCAGCCCAAGACAAAAGCAGTGGTTTTCCCTCTAGAGAAACAGACACATGGTGCAGACAAATCGCAAAATAATACAAAAACAGAACAATAAAGAAAACAAGGATCTAATTGGCTTAACGCTGAACCAACAGCCTTACATTCCTGTGTGATTACAACAGGGAAACAGCAGCAGGCAACAGGGAAGAATGAGAAACATGCCAAGCCAGTGGAGAAAGCTCTGGAACATGAAGGGGTTTTGATCCCAGTATCTGCCAGCATGGACGTGGAGGACGCCAGGCGTGAGCAGAGGGGAATTAGCATGTAGTACAGGGCTCAAGCGGTCCAACTGCCCCCCACCCCCCACCCCCCCACCCCCAGCACCTCCAACAACATAATCTATAAATAGGATCCAGCGTTCAACATTTCCAGTACAGAGGTACATACACACACTCATGAGAACATATACACGAGTGTGCAAAAGCAATCAGACGTACGTAAACACACACACACACACACACACACTCCACCTCAGTCACTTAGTCACAGCCACACATCACAGTAACCACGCACGCACGCGCACACACACACACACACTTACACAACACATACACAAGCAGCTGGAGGGAAGTCATACAAAACTGTGAGTCTAAAACTGCAGCTCTGTGTGTGTCACTAAAATACCACGCAGCCAGCGGGGCTGACAATGCGAGCGGCCATTCTGTGTCAGCCACTCATTCACTGATTCATTCCACTGAGTAAATATTGCTCTTATTCATCAATGGAAGGGCTCAGCAGCAGCAAGGAAGGGCTGCAGAGACTGTGGGTAAGCAGGCGTGAGATAAATCTTATGTACATAGAGAATCAACTGCCACAGAAGCTGTGTTAGATAAAAAAAAAGCCATTTGTATAGTCTCCACAGACTTCTTCATATTGCTAATGTCCCATAACACAGATGTGATGCTCCTACTCTTCCACAGCCTTTAATTAAGCATTCCTCTCTCCCTCTCTTTCTCTCTTGCTGTGCTGACTTTGGGGAAGAGTCGACAAATTTACGAGCAAGTAATGATGTCCAAAACGATGATTCATTTGGATTGTTTACCCAGAGAGTTCTAGTTGCCCTTTTTTGGTCTGACGAAATCACTTTAATTGAACACAGCACTGTTTTCTCTCTAGCCACTAACCTCTCGCGTGTGGGGGCGAAATCACAAGCTTTGCCTTTCTGAATGATTGAAGTGAATGTTCAGAATAAATAAATAAATAAATAAATCAAACCTGCAACTAAAAGCTTTTGATTGGTCTTGATGGAGCAGAGCAGAAAAAGTGGGGGAGGCTTTAATTTGACTCAGTAGATTACTGATAACGTAATGGACTAAAAGAGGGAGGTAAGAGGAGCAGACTGGAGTCAGGGTGAGGTCTGGATGTGTGACAGATTTGACCTTGTACCAGCTGCACACGCTCCAAAAAGAAAAAAAAAATCACCACCTCCTTTTCCTGTCCTTCTGCTTTTTTCCTCTCCCACCTCCACCTCCATTGTCTGTTCCCTTCCAATTCTTTGCTACTTCTCCTCCCTGACTTACCAGGCCTGTGGCTTCCTCTTCAGTAGGCCCTGTCTTCTCCACTGTGAATGTGGGCTCAAGTGGTAAGTCAGCTGCCTGCATACTTTCTCCATAGCACCCAGAGCATCCCCCTCCTGCAAGAACCAGACAGAGGAGATGACAGAGAGAGAGAGAGAGAGAGAGAGAGACAGAAAGTGTCAAGCAGGCAGAAGGAACAGTGGATTGGCAGGGAATCGGTAAAACTAGGTCTTGCAGCCTAAACACTAATTTCTCCAGGATGTGAAAGAACTGGAAGATGGTACACTGTATTGACTGACAGAGAACGGCTGACTCAAATGAGCTCATCCATTAGTCTAGCTGAGACTGCCTGAGGTGGCTGTGTGCGTGCGCGTGTGTGTGTGTGCGCGCGTGCGTGCGTGGTTGCGTTTCCATGTTTTAATGCATGCACACATACATGCAGGCCGTTGCACTTCATTTTCTGACTGTGTCGTTGAGCGGTGGAGGTGGGGGAGAGAGAGAAAGAGAGAGAGAGCTCCCATTATTCATAGCTTTCATTCATCTGACCAGACAAATCTCATTTGCATATGGCAATGTGAGCACGGCTGAGCGCAGTCTGACGCTTCATATCTGAATGAGTAACAGCAGGAGAAGGGTTTAAACAGGCTTCTGTTAATGATGGACAAAGCATCAACCACTCAGCCTCTTTCTCTCTGAGCTGATCAAACCAGGCAGTACACATTGCTGGCGCTGTCAAGCTCTTTCATAGCTTACTGAGGCATGTATTCATTATTGTATGTGACATAGAGGCATAGAGTGTATATGATATATACTACTTGTTACTTATATATAAAATTAAGTGAGTGAGAATGTATTTAGTAGACATAACAGTGAGTGAGGGAATATTAGGAAACTATTTTGTATGAGTGAACATGTAACCAAAATATTCATTCCTTGTATGAGGTGTAAGTGGTAGTGGAAGCCTCTTTTGTTTTTGCTGTTATAGCCTGCTGTTTGAAAAGAACGCTCCGGAATAAATGCGTGCATGGTTGAAAGGGTGAAGATAAAAAAAAAAAAAAAAAAACGGTTCGGCATGTATCACAGCTCTGCAGAGAACCGGGAGGTGGGGTGGGTGTGGGGACGGGGGGCTGCTGATCACACACTCACAGATTACTGACAGAGCCGCTGTTCGCCAGGCCCGTTCTCTTTCAACTCAACCGGTGCCGTCAGCCCCCCGCGTGAGAGCTCAGAGTCGGAGAGAACATTTTCACAAGGAACACGCCGTGGAACCTTATCGAGACACTCACCCAGGACCACATCCAAAGAAATCTCAGCAGCACACTACACAGCGCTGCTACACAAACTGTTGTCGCATAAATGATATCTCTGTAAGGCAAAGGAAGGATTTTTTCCTAGGTTCTCACTGAGGCAAGGATTGAGCCCCCCCCCCCCCCCCCCCCCCCCCCACCTCCATTCTTTAAATGCTATCATATTGGAGATGTAGTCCTAAAGAGACGGGTTGTCTGCGTTTTCGGTGAGCCTATTGGCTGAATCAGTACTGTATCTTCACCAGAATCAATACTGACAGTGCTAGACGCCTTTACTGAGGAGTCCTGACCTCTACAAAGGGCGTTGGATCAATCCAGTGACTTGTGTACTGGTTGGTGGGGAAAGCGTGCTTTGGCATCGAGAGCACTCTGGCTGAATGTGACACATGGCCGGCCAGTTCTGTTCAGTATTCTCTGTAGACAGACACAATCTCCCTGGGCAAGACTAATCATACACACAGCATGCCGCAGCAGGTCACAGAGAGCAAGGGACAGGCCATGCAGAAACACACTGCTCTGTCTTTATCAAGACACACTGTGCTCCCCCTATCACCACCCGTCTCTCTCTCTCTTTCTCTCTCTCTGTCTCGCTCCCTCTCTGTTTCGCTCTCTCTCTGTTTTGCTCTCTCTCTCGCTGTTTCACACGCGCTCATACCTGGGTGCACATGCACGTACGCTCACATCATGACCCACTGTGCTCCCCCACCACCTGTCTCTCTCACACACACACACACACACATACATACATACACACACACATTCATTCACACTGCCTGCCTCTTTCTATTTAAGTTCAGTTCCTGAAACGTGTTAAGTACCTCTGTGTATCTCATAGTATCTTTAATATTTGCCACATTTGCCCTCAGCCAGGGTGGTACAAATATTTGTAAATATTTTAAGATAGCTTTTTTTCTTCTGTTGGCAAGTAGAACCAAAACTGCTGCTGGGGATAGAGGAAAAAAAAAAACCAAGACAGCAGGTGGAGAGAGATTGGGTTGTGTACTTGTTCCTTCAAAAGCATTGTTATTTTGGCACCAGTCAGGTACTGCTGTTTTTGAGTTCTTTGAATTGGGTCTGAACTGTGTGTTTGTGCTCTGATATTGTGGTTGACTTGTTCCATTAAGTGCTGTAGCCGCGACAGTGCTCTCCTCAGAGAGATGAACGGTCTTCAGTCTGTGACTCATTCATGAACACAGCACTGCCAACAGCTCAGTCAACCCCTCAGTCTGTCTGTCTCTTCCTCTCCCTCTCTCTCTCTCTTCCTCTCTCTCTCTCTCCCTCTCTCTCTCTCTTCCTCTCTCTCTCTCTCCCTCTCTCTGTCTCCCTCTCTCCCTCCCTCCCTCTCTCTCTCTCTCTCTCTCTCTCTCCGTCTCTCTCTCTATCACCTCTGCCTATTTCTCTGCACGACTTGTCTCTCTCTCCTATTTCATCTTTCTAAATATGGCTCTTGGTCTATTCAAAGTCATATTCCTCCCTTGCAAAGAAAAAAACCACTAGAAGATCCTGTTTTATGTTTCTCACTGTTCAATTATCCACAACAGGTTTGTGAAGACAATTTTCAACAGATTTGCATGCAATATCCCTTTTGTGGGTTGTCTGGGGTGTTTTTAGGAATCTTTACTTACGATAGGACCTAAAAGCATTCTGACCGTTGAGGTTAAAATGGGGGTAGGCTGTGACAATGCAAAACGGTGTTTTGTTTGCGAAGCATTTTTACATTTCCTCTAAAGAGATTGCAAAACCTTCCTCCAAACTGAAAGAACATTATGGAGAGTGCATTTCAATTTCCATTTCAATATCTACTCGAGCTGAGAGCCATTCATTTTATGGTTCGCTTCTGACAGACAAACACACACACACACACGCAAAGACAAACATGCAAAAATACAACCCATTAAGGGTAAGAGTATACTATCCATTGTCTGAGAGACAATAAGTCAGAAAAATAGAACACAGTGAGGTCAGTGTGCTTTATATTGCTGTGTAAACAAATAACTCTGTGTGTGTGTGTGTGTGCGAATGTAAACGTCTGTATGTGTATGTGTGCGCGTGTGTATGTGAATGTAAACGTCTGTATGTGTATGTGTGCGTGCGTGCATGTGTGTGTGTGTGTGAATGTAAACATCTGTATGTGTGTGTGTGTGTCTGAATGTAAACGTCTCTACGCGTGTGTGTGTGTGTGTGTGTGTGTGTGTTTACCGTCTTGGGGCAGTGGATGTATCTGGCCAGGCTGATGATGAGGTCATGTGTGATGGGATCCACGAGGTTGCGGAAACTGGCGTAACGATAGAGAACATCATCCAGAGAGGTCGACTCCATTCCCAGGTCCTGAAGAGAGAAAGGAGCACACGTATCACAGATACAGCTAACAACACTCTTCTTCAGTAAGACAGAATTTTATCAGATTTGATTACTTTTAACCTTGCAGATTATTCTCCAAAAACAACTTAAAAACATGACTACATCCCAAAACATTATCCCATGCAGGTGTTCCATGACATATATCTATTGAGTATCTATTTTGATGACTATGAGGACTGATTCTGCTCATCTCAGGCATGCTTTTGATATTTTATATGAATATGTCTGAAATGACTGTGTGCGGGATACAGCTTTCACAGTGGGTACCATATGGAGAACATGCCGGCTCCTGTGAACTTCTCAACCTCTAGTCAACAGCAGACTGTGTGTGTGTGTGTGTGTGTGTGTGTGTGTGTGTGTGTGTGTCTGTGCACGTATGCGTGTATGCATGTGTGTGCGTACGTGTGCATGTGTGTACAAGTGGGTGAGTGAGTGAGTGAGTGTGTGTGTTTGTGTGTGTGTGTGTATGTGTCTATGTGGGTGACATGAACGGGTTCATATAGCTAAGTATAGTCTTACAATATCTCTTTCAGACTACTATTGTGTGTTTCTGCTTGTCTTTGTCTGTGGCTAAATGAATAAATGCAGGCCAGTGGAAGCCCAGCTCACGTGTATGAGAGCACAAAGGCATTTCTCTATCAGCGCTGAATGAAAACATATCTGCTCTTTCCTGTCTTTGTGAACCGTTAATTGCATATGAGAAATTAATCTCCCATCTTTCAGCCTCTTATCTGCAAAGCCAACATGTTAGGAAAAGCGACCTGCAATTATGGGAGTCCAAAAGTTACCTAGAACAAAGGATAAAAGGGAAGGAAAAAAATAGAATTTCAACTAAGAAAGTACAGGCAGGGGCAAAGAAACTGCTCAAAGAGGGGAGGGGGAGAGAGAGAGAGAGAGAGAGAAAGAGAGGGAGAGAGAGAGAGAAAGGGAAAGACAGAGAGAGAGGGTCAATACATTTTTAATATCCCTCGGCATTAAAAATGAATGAATTTGACAAATAAATACACGATGTTCGTGTTCTTCAAACTGATGGGTTTGGTAGAAGAAGAAGAGAAGACCTCTCCAGGATGACCAGTTTACTCAACATGAAGAAACTCCTTTCCCCCTCATTTCCCCTCCTGGCCAAAGCATAAGGCAGTAGCCAGGCATAGTGAAGAGACCCTGAAAAAGATCCTGTTACATTAGTCCATAACCGAGCAACACCTTAATGAATCAATTCCCCCTTTAATCAAAGGTCTCCGGGCAACAAGGGTGCACCTGGTTACTAAAAGGACGTGAGATGCATCTCTTTATCACTCATCTCTCTCTCTCTCTCTCTTGCTCATTAAAGCTTCCTTCCTCATATTTCATGTTACATGGTGAGGTTAATTGTACTTGTGAGTTCATCTCATCATCTAAAACAAGGGGTTATATATCTGACAGAAATGTACTTTCAATAAGCAAGTTGCTATGAATCTCCCAGTATGGGGTATGAGGGTGGGGGGGTGAGGTTAAGTATCCACAGAGGCTAAACCTCTTGTCAATATGAGGAGAAAAATCCTTCCGTGAGCAACAGGACACAGTTCACCTAACTGATTGACTTCCCCAACCCTTAAGAAAAGGGTCAGTTTCTTGAAAAAAGAACAGGTGGAGCAGCACTGACCAATATGAACACACTGTGTCTCCAGAAACAGACATTAAGACATTAGTGAACTTCAAGCTAACCGCTGTTTATTTGTTCTAAAAGGAGTTTTCTCAGGAAGATTTGCTCTGTTTAGTTACTATGGAGTAAGCTGATAACTTCAGGGAAGTATCAAAAGGCAAGGCAATGCTCATTATATTCAACATACTGAGGTTGTTGGGTCTCGCTCTCAGTATGTTCTCCTTTCTATGTATGTTTAGCGTGTATGTGAATCAGCTATTGAAGGCTATCAGCTGCAATATTGCTCAGGGAGTCTCCTTTCTCCTCTTCTCTCTCTCTCTCTCTCTCTCTCTCTCTCTCTCTCTCTCTGCTACCTCCACTGCTCAGAAGTCCAGCACAGCAGAATGGCTTTGCAGCATGGTAATAAATTGTATGGCTTGTCTAATTGCATCACAGTGCAGGAGAACCCAGCCTCTGGGCGTCTGTTTGAGCAGCACTGAGGGGAAGGAGCGAAACGACAGAGGCATCCTCTACAGCACTTGGATGGACACACAGTCGGAATGAGTCATTCAAGTTACTAAGACCAGTCATGAAATTGTTTTAATCTTTTAAAAGACACAAGCAAGCCACCCTTGGGATCTGCCTGGTGTTCAGTAAAAGGGTTGTGTCTCATATTTGCTGAGGAAAAATGCTGATGTTCTTTCACCTCCTCTGTCACCAAACTATGACTGAGGTTTACAATGTCACTGGTATTGCAGATCTCATCATGTTACACAAATTCTTTCCACAAGAGGTAGGAACTGCACTAGCAGCATCTATCCGATTGTCTTTCTCTCTATGTCTTATCATTCATCTTTCCTCTATCGATATTGCACTTCATTGATTAATCACAGAATGGAGCTGCACAGTATCTAAGAATCTATGGGGCCTTCATTACAGAGTAACCACACATGTTTTTTTCCCCTCAATCTCAAAATATACTCTATTATTCTTCTGCTTGCTCAAACAAGAGAACTGTTGTTCTCAGTGACATTTTTTTTTTATCACAACAAACTGTTGAAAATGGAGTGACAGCGAAACAGATGCAGTCATGCAGATGTTTTGAACTCGAATACCTGTCGAAGTGTCTTTAACATCTCCGTGGCTTCGTCCTGTTTCCCTTGTTTTGCCATGTGCATCATCTCCTGGATCATTCCTACGCGTCGCTGGTAGGGAGGAGGGGTCCCGCCACGGCTCAAGCGGTCCCCTGACCTCAACATAAACGAGGCAAATATGTCGCCTCGTTCCTTCGTCGGTGTCCGCCTCCATCCTCCGTGCTGAGGACTTGGACCAGCCTCTTGTGCGCCTTTGGTTTGTTTCGCTCCCATGACTGATTATTAAAGTTCCACGCGTAAAGGGAAGAGTTTCTATGAGGAGTCATGCAAATTTTATTTGCATAATATCCTTTGGTGACTTCCTGTTTATGGAATTAAAAAATACAAACACAAGCAAAAGACGAAGTCTAATCTCTTCAGTTTAAGCCGTAGAATTAGAAGTCCTGCGGAAACTAGGGTTCTTTATTTAAAACATTTACTGAAAATGTATATGCCATTTAAAGTCCATTGCTATAAAAGGAAGGGTTATTATGACAATATATAGGCCTAGTTGATGTTGTAAATAGCGGCTCGTAACTCCGAGCTTCAGAAAGAAAGTTTAGCCTACTCCCGGGGCCACAGCGTGGATTTTATATCTAAGCACCACTCATTTTACACCTGTCTTAGGATGCCACGAAGATGAATTCATGTCACGAGCAAATGCTGAAATCCCTCCAAAAGAAATTACTGCAAACATTCGAACATAAATATTAACGTATTATCAAGAGTTTACAAAACAGAATTCACGTAGCTCGAGGCATCAGAGGGAGAAATAACACGAAGACAGTGGCAGACAATAACAAAAATACTGCCATCTCTACGCTTATTCCGTCGACCAAACCCAAAACTTTTCGTACATTACTCCCTTATAAACGAAATTCTGATACCGAGTTGAATTTTTCTCAGAAGAATTTTGGCGGTCAGTATTACAAACTAAAAATCATAAAACAAATCTGGGAAAATATGACCTGAATTCATACATATGCATTACTTGACATCAAAATACCCGCTTCGACGTATAAATCACAAAGGACCCTATAAACGTATTTCTGCAAGTCGAAACTACAAATGCCAAGCTACAGTCCCACCAATCCTGTCACGAAATGTCCCGTTACTTAAAGCCCTTCAAGTCGGGAACAGCTCGGATGACGACGCCTGCAGCATGGCCGCGAACGAACGGGGAGAGGATAAACAGTCCCGCAGACCTCAGCAAACTCTAGCTGTGTAATTGGCGCTCTGAATGCGCTTTAAAAGACTTTAAGTTAGAGTCAAATAAACAGAGAGCGCAATGATCTTTCCCATGAGCTGGTGATATGAATCAGTAGAATCCACGATTGTCTCCCCCCCCTCGGATTTTCTTCTGGTTATATCAGCTCCAATCTAGCCCATTAAAACAGAAGACTCAAAATCCACGTTTATGTATCAGACAAAGTGAAGTCTCGGCAGGTAGATGAACCAGGGCATGACAATATACACATCGCCCCTACCCAGACAACGTATCAGTCACCTTCGGTAGATCCTTGAAAACCTTATTCTTATTCATTGTCTCTGCTCCCCTAGAGTAGCCAGTATACATCGTGTCATCATTGCTTCAGTCCATGATGTGGATTTCCGTTCTTGTTTTTTCATGACCTCTCCCAGGTGTGTCCTGGCGCATAGCAGTGAACTGTGCTAGTAGATCGAGGACAAACGGAGTGTTGTGAGAGACGGATCGTGGCACATCGCATAGCAAATCTGGCGCGTGCAGGACAAGCAGCCTTCTCGTGCGGGCGCGCTGGGAGGGGTTGGACTGTCCGCAACATCGTTTAGGTTTTCAGTTACACTTAGCTCAACCGCGACCTAAATTGACGACGTTTCCTAATATTCATTGAGGACACACTAAAATGAACTGAGGTGACTGTGGCAACTGGTTGAATATTGCGCATCAATACCGAATCAACTTCTAAGTTTAACTGTAGGCTTTCATCTTCAAGAATATTTCGCAGTCCTTGGTGATAAAAAAAATATCTACACACTACTTATCTAGATTTAGGCAGTATCAGAAATGGAGAAACAAACACATAGGGGTCTTCACATCTCAAGACCTTTCAAGGGAACTGCAGGTAAATCTAGTCTATTTCAGCGATTGTGTATTGAGACATACTGTATATAAAAATTGACCTCTGCATGTACAAACTGATATATTTACATTATCCTACACTGACATCTGGTGCTTGATAAATATCAAAACTGTGTCGAACAAACTTGCACATAAGCACCTCTTCCTCTTGTGTGACACGCCCTCTAAATTAAAACGCACGTTCAGCAGGCTAATCTAGAAATGGTGTTTTCAGCGGCTTTATTTTGAACGGTTCAATACAGTGAGACCCGCAATTCGTAAAGCTTAATTATGCAATAATTTCTATTAAGTTGCTGTATCTCCAAACACCCAGAGTACATAAAGAATTTATGTGGTGAATATTATTCTCTAGCAGATTACACGAGAACAGATGAAGTATGGGAGTCGGTAAAATGAGCGACAACCTGCAGGATTAACCAGAGTTTACATCTGCACAAATCTGACAAAAACATCAACATCTGTAGTAACCACTGTGACAAAAACTTCAGCTATAATAATTCACTGGGACAAAATTTTTTCAAAACGTAAATTTTATTGATGCTTTAACAACCTTATTTACAGTATACAGTTAACCCATTACAGGTCACAATTTTTATTTCAAAATTTCTCCCTCCCAAAAGTTAGTTTTCACAGTCTCGTTTTCCTCAGTGTGAAATGAACAGACAGCAACAGAACTGTTTCTGTCCAAACACACAAATAATCTCTTGCATAATCAACACAGCAGCAGTCCTCCATATTGGACTGGACATTTGCTTTAACACCAAGAATACCACCCCTGAACAGGTAACCATTTTTCTTCTTCTCCCCAAGGAATGAGACCTTTTGGAATAGACCAGGCAAGCAGACTAAAAAGACTCACATTTGCATATGTGTATGTGGGGACTGAACAGTTGAAACAGTGAATTTTTTTTTTGCAATAACAACAGTTTATAAGCTGTAAAACAGACTCCTTTATGGACTTATTCAGTCATTAATTGACTGAAAGCATTGCTTAAATAAACAGAGAGGAGAAAACAAACCCCTTCACAAAGTGTTCTCGCGCTTGGCTTCTGCAAATCTCTGTGGCTGGGAGAACTGTCTAGCCTGACCAAAATCCTTCAGACCTTCAAATCACTTTCACCAAAGTATTTCAATTCACGTCTTTGACCCACTTAGTCACGTCTAAACACTTCCATAACTTGAGCATTTGATACATATGGCTAAAGTGAAGAAAATGGATCTTGCCACTTTAATTACGCCACCGATGCTAAGGCAGGAGTAATCACACAATTTTAAAGGTGGAGAAAGGAGCAATATGATCAAGATGCTAAGCCTGACTTTTTGGTACTACAAAAGCACTGCAGTTAGAAGGTATAACCAGCAGGGGGTGCTTTGTCATCCTTATTGCTCTCCAGAGAAAACGGGGGAATGCGCACGTCAAAGTGGGAGCCATCAGTTCTTTCGATGCGGAATGTTCCCCTATAAAATACATTAGAACGGGCAATCTTTAATGTTGTAAGTTACATTAAAACAGGCAATCTTTAATGTCGTAAAGTTACCCGTTAGATCAAATAAAAATAACACACTGTTTGCTCATTTATTTATCTATATGTATTGAAATATTTACTTAAACAAAAGCTTTGTAAACAATTCTGCATTAGACAAACAAACACTACTGTACCCTGACTTTGTAACCATATCCAACAGGGGGAAGAAAATCACCAGTACCAGGATTTTGGTATTTGGGAAAAATATTGAAAAGTTACCTTTTCGCTATATACTTGAATTTGAACTGTAAAGCTCAGCAATCTTGTACATATATTATATATATATGTACATATACATATATATACATATATATACACACATATATATACACACATATATATACACACACACATATATACATACATATATACATATATATATATATACACACACACACACACACACACACACACACACATATATATATATATATATATATATATATATACACATATACACACACACACACATACATATTTTTTTAATATATATATATATATATATATATATATATATATATATATATATATATATATATATATATATATATATATATATATATATATATATATTATGTTATACAATTAGATTCTGTCACTGAAATAATTCGGCTGGTTTGTTGACCATATAACTCACCACATATGTCCGCTGGGTGCTTGCAGAGAGACGTGACTGCTGTACTGAAACGCTGGCTGTTCTTTGGACAACACAGGCTCCTGGAAAAACCACAACATTAACACTCCATTTCTGTTAACTTTTTTCCCCTCTGCTGTACATCTGACCACATTAAATTTAATTATCCCCTCTGAGTTCCACTAAGTCTGTTCCTTAACTTCCACATAAATGAAGCACTTTGCCACATGACAAGAAACTCGCTATTTACATTTACGTCAGATAAAAATGTCTTCCAAGCAATGCGGTTAACTGTAAGGCCACTTGACGACAATAAGATGGTTCAGGAAATTTGCTCTGGACTCACAACATAATCTGTTTCTGGCCAGAGGAAATGTATAAGAGGTCAAATGCAGCATAAAAGAGAGCAGCTCTATGCTCATTAGAGGAGCATCAGCACATCCTTGTGGACTAAAATTAGCGTAGTCACAAACAAGCCTCGGATCCAATCAGCCACTGAGGTCGCTGATAATTGGATCCACAGCAATGTTACTATAAACTGAGCATGAATTCCACTATTGTACAAAGTTGCTATGGAGTGAAGCCACATCCTCATAGCAACCTGTCAGGCATTAACAAGTACATCCACGGCCGCGTTGCGTAAGATGGGACCACATAACCTCTTGCCAAATAAATAAATAAACTAACCACACTGGCAATACACAGACTGCTTCATAGCCAAGGAAAAAAAGTGGTTTCATAATAGTGCAACACAGAGAAAGATGTTTCATCTTACTCTGCCGACCACCCCTCTGCCTCGGACGGTCTCCAGAGTGCCAGACAGACTGAAGATCCTCCAGTGTCTTTCCCTGAGCTGGACCACTTCATTACCCATGTTCTCCAAACGGATGGAGTACCTCCACTGAGAAAAACAGACACATCTCACATTACAGACTGTTCAGACTGCTTCTGTTACTGCTCAAGTTGTGTGAATTCACATGTAGTACGAATTAAGAATATTAAGAATAATGTAACAGTTGGTTTCAGTCGAGTAATCTGATTGGACAAGAGGTATTCCACGAGTACTGATACTAAGTGTAACAGCACTGGGATACTGATTAGACCTCGACTTCATTCGCACGTAGCAACAGTGCAAATATGGATACATTTGTGAAAATAGTATTTGACTTATTTGATGCCAGCAAAGCAACAATCAGTAATCTCCTATTTCACTGGCTGCACAATCAACGGAATCACGCAGACAAATGTATGTAATAAAAAGTCTGCACCAGCCTGCAGTAAGGGGACAGTTTTTGTGTTGCTTGGCAATAATTTTGTCAGCTAATGCAATCCTAACAGAAGTATTTTTGTTGGCAGGACCAAATAGAGACAAAAATCATAATCTCTTCTCTAAAATGACCATTTCTTGATAAATAGCCTTGATTACAGAGCCATTTTGGAAAAGCAATGTCACACTGGAGGTTGTGCTGTTACACTATTCATCAGCACGGCTGTGATTATCTTTGGGACTCGGACACCAAACAACAGCCACACTGATATCCAGTATAACGGTATTCCCTTTCCTTTGATATTGCTTAACCAGAATATTTTTCTTAACACTACACAGTGTATTGAAACAGTCATGTTAAGGGGCACCATACGCAGAATTGTTCACACATCTCATACTTACCCAGTATACATGAGAATTCTGAGCCTCCTGTGGAAACAGGGAAACATGGTTTAAATTTTCTCTTTACAAGCACTTAAACCAATTAACAGTGTGTTTGGTTATGCTTGTTCCAAACCTAATGACAAAATGGAAAAAACAAAAAAAAAAAAAAACCCTTTCCCACTTCAGCGACTCCTTATTCTGAAACTCAGCCTCAGTCTGATGAAATGACCACAGTTTGATGTAGGCTTGTGTGTTTGTGTTTGGAGAGGAGTGTGTCTGGCTGACGAGCAGGAGTGCAGAGGAGTGTGTCTGATTGATGTGCAGGAGTGGAGAGGAGTCTGACTGACGTGCAGGAGTGGAGAGGAGTCTGACTGACGAGCAGGAGTGCAGAGGAGTGAGTCTCACTAACAGACAAGATTGGGAGACTTATTCTCACCCTCATGCCCATGTAGAAAGGGATGACTGTGACCCGAATGTTCTCAGTGGTCTCTCTGTGAACATCAGACAGCTCCAACCAGGGGTGGTTCTTCTCCTGCCAGGCCTGCAGAGTGTCCCTTGCAGTGAAGGGAGGGTCTATAGAAATAGACACAGACACACACACGGTGACACACACACACACACACAGACAGAGGCACACACAGACACAGAGACACACAAAGATACACACACAGAGAGGTAGGGGTTGAGGGGCAAGGTGGTTAAATAAACAGATATAACTTGGCAATTTCTACTTCTGAAAGGTACCTAAAAAAACCCCCGCTGGATTAAACACTGATAGATGAGAGGAAAGGAAAAACGTGGTTACTTTTAGAAGCGTTGTACATGAGGAAGCGTTCAAACAGTTCATGTTGAATGGGAACCTGCTCTGTCGAACTGTACGGCAGAATGTCCTCATGACTCACGTAATCCAGACCTGAAGGACAGACAGAGGAAAGAAAATCAATGAGGGATGCCAACAGGAAATATGCTCTCACACACACACACAAAAAAAAATTGATTCCTGTTTACCTGGTATGGCATATAGAGCCCTGCTGTCATCGTGATTGGCCAGAAAAGTCACGGCTTCAGTCTGAGCCCTCTGAGACTGGCAGCACAACATGACAACATCAACACCACTAAACAGGGGAATTACAACGTGCCAATACATGGCTCATAAACTCTTACTCAAAACCAAAATTGTAATTGAAATGACACTGAGACTCACAACGAATACAATGAAGCGTTTAATAAAAGCATCTGTAGATTAAAATCAGATCTGAAGCAGTGGCGAGGTAAATCACATATCATGCATGAGTTTCATTGTATATGTAGTAGTTTCATGAGGACCTGTGTGCTGTGTGTACTCACAATATGAGGGCAGTCCCGAGTGTCTATGAGCACCTGGTAGTAGGTGTGTGTTTCTCCTTTGACTTCCTTTGAGCCGTGGCTTACGGGACACTCTGCTTTGCTGGAATGGAGGAGAAAACACTGAATGGTTAAAGAAGCAGGATTCCACCCACTGTCACTGAAAATATCAGGGGCTAAGGCTAAGCTGAATCTTACCTCTGTGATGGGGTAGGAGTGACATCCCGGTCATAGAGTCGAGCATGCCAGGGGAATAGCACTATTCCTCTGTAGCCAAACACACTGTGTAGGAAAAGCTGGGGAGGGAACATTGAATAAAAACACAGTCAATGAATGCCCTTAAACCAACAAGCTTCAGAGTAACGGTAACCAAAACAAGAGGCATTCTGTCTATATAACTTAAGTCTCATCTGGCTGAAGAAGAAAGTCAACATTAAATCATAACCTGTATGTCAGTGCTTACTGGGGTTCAAAATGTTGCCACTAAGGTTGATGGTTCTACATATGGAAGATTCTGACTGTATGGCTTTGCCTCACCTGGCCTGTCTCATATTTGCCATGTTGTTTTGGGGCCTCAAACACTCCAACTGTCTCCAGCACTTTCCCCTCTGGCTTGTTTCTGCAAAGCATGGTACAAAGTGAGAGAGAGAGAAACATGACGACTGAAAACAACTGTAAAGTAACAAATCAAGAGTACATATTTCCATGTAAGATTACTGAAAAGTGGATACGCCAAATTTAAACGGGATTAAACTCAAAGTGTATCCTTTAAGAAAGAGAGCAAAGCAAACACAACACATTATTTTTGGTAAAGAGAAATACAGTTACACACCAAAAACTACAAAAGTTGTGCAACATAAAAAAAAATAAAATAAAATCATAAGATTAAAGCTGGGACAAAATGTGCAACTGAGACAAAACTGTGAATGACTCAATAACTTTCTGATCACATGGTCAAGGAGAAGTCTGGTTCTGAGAGAGGAGCTAATCATCACTGAAAACTTGTCTAAACTGTCAGAGATGAACATATGGAAATGAAATTCAAAACTTGGAGTTGGCAAGAGTACAAACACTATAGGTAGTGATTAAACCAAGAGACCAAACACACAGATATTAGTCATAGCTGACATATGAGGGTGACTATATGCAAAGAATTCCAATGCATGGCCTAGGCTGCGTGTGAGGAAGTCCAAAATTAAGCACATACTAATGGCGTGCCACCTAAAATACTGGGCTTCATAAATTAGAACAAAGGCCATGGCGAGTGTGAGGGACTACACTACTCCAATTGTTCCTCGCAGGAACGAAATCTACACTTGTGTTATCAACAGTGACTTAGTACACTTCAGACCCTCATTTCTCTACGCCTCAGTTTAAAAGATTGCGACACTCTTATCGCGACATTGGTTTTTTAATCATTCTGCAGCAACTACGCTAAAAACACAGTTCAAAGTGTTTTCAAAATTAAGCCTCTAATAACATCCGACATTACATATCATTTATGTCCAGAAAGTGCAATTTAACAGAATCATAGAGCAATGAACGTATAAACAACTTTTCAATCCTAAATTGAAAAGTATTTCACCTAAAGCGGGTGTATGGGGTTTTCAGTTGATGTCACATGTCAATATGCTTGTGAGATTACGAACTTTTTAACCTAAAGAGTCAGTACTCGAACAGGGACATAAATATATTTTTAATAAACTGTCATCTGGTTATATGTGTGTCTAACGATGGGGGACAAAATCTGATCCCATACCACTGTTAAGAACAGATTGTGTCGGTTAGGCTACTACACGAGTATGGTGCGACACACGTTATGGCACCTTACCGTGACGACATGAACCTCTTCTGCTGAAAGTTGGAAGGACTGCAAGCTGTACATGGTGGCCGAGGTCTTAGCAACTCTAACCCGCTGTTGTATTCAATAACACCGAGAATTCTGTGTGTGTGATTCTTGTTGTATCTGCTAATACTTGACAGCAAACCCCGACGAATTGCACACGCAGCCATCTTTCCCTGATTTTTTTTTTTTTTTTTTTTTTTTTGGGCAGACGCAAGGGCCCACACGTCAGATCAAGCAAGAACGAAAATTCTTCACTACTCACAAAGCTCCAAAATCAACCATTGTTTAGCAAGTTACAACAGGTTTACGAACGCTTAACAGTTAATCTTGTACCACACAGAGCAAAGAAACTTTTGTTGCTCATCATTTATATCACATTAACCATCATGCAACGCGACATAAAATAACTAATTTGAACGTGTCTCAGTCACATTTTTTATACGAATATTTGAGAGGAAATATCAAATATATTGCATGTATGTGTTATGTAATATATCTAAAATGAAACCACAGATTCGTAATTCGTAAGCGGAAGCAGGATGATACGTCATCCAGTCACAAGGTAAACACGGATGTAGTCAGAGTCAGTGCTAGGAGCAAATGGGTTCTGCAGCCTCAACAATTATCGGCATCTAGAGTCATGTTTAAGTCACAACAAATATAAACCCTTGTTGTTGTAATGAGATTTTGACGACTCCGAATCAAGTACGTAAGGTAATACCTTAAAATGTACAAATTATAAATACAAACATTTTCACAGTAACGAATTGACGATTATCTAGTAATGTTAGCTTGCTAGCAGGTGCTTTGTTTTGCCAGTAATATGTAGATTTTGTTAAGACTAAGTTAAGATTTGTTTAGTCACCAAGGACACGCTTACCGTTAAGTCATGAAGAGGTTGTTAAGAAACATTCAGCTGAACTGCGCACTTCGTTTAGAAGTATCAAGCCTGATTTGCAGTACTAAGAGTGCATCATTGAATGTATGAATGGTAAAACATGAGAATCGTGCGTTTAACCACATCGCTTCAATTGTCTAGTTCCTGTACACGATGGCCTCGTCTTTCACGGTCGGGGACAAATTTCGTGAGAGGGTGAGAGTGTTGCTGGAGAATGAGACGTCGGTTAAACCAGGCTTGCGTGAAGCACTAGAGGCGGTCCGGGAGCAGTCGACCTTGTCATTTAAAGAAGCAAGAAAGCTTCACAGACTTCTTGAGGAAAATGGTGAACAACATGTTGATTATTGGGAAACATTATATGTACATGAATTATTGTGAAAGATTGTATAAATACATTACTTATAAACGTATATGTTCCGTTGAAGTGAGTGCTCATGTCCCTCTCAAACAGGATACCCAGTCTGCCTTCATGAGCTGATGGAGGACAGCACACTGTATCTGCCCAAGTATGAAAAACCCCCAAGAGTAAGTGACGAAGAGTGTGACTTGACTTTGCAGTGGTATTGTTATTTATTAATCTGGTAGTATATGACAAATGTCCTTTTTCTCCAATCATATCTGTAATGTCAGAACCCCCAGCTGGTGGCTCGGCTAGAGAAGATCAAAGCAAAACTTGCAAATGAAGAGTATAAACGAATTACACGGAATGTGAATCCTCAGGTACGGCTGTGTTGTTCATTTCATTCTTTCATGTTTCCTTTAGTACTGATACTTGCATGTGTCTTTTGTATGGTGCTGAAATTCTTTTCTGCGTGTAGGAATTAAATAACCATGGAACCTTAGCAGACTTTGGAAGGCAAGGTTAGAATGGTTGCGTTTTACAAAAAAAATAAAGGTTTTTGCTCAAATGCCAAGTCTGATATTGTTTCTCTAACGCGTCGTTTCCCCATCTGTGTTTTCTTGCAGTGCGTTCTGTCAAAGCAGTTGTTGTGACTGTATTTAACTTCTTGGTGACAGTGGTTGCTGCTTTTGCTTGTGCCTACCTGGGCAGTCAGTACATCTTCACAGAGACGACATCAGTAAGAGCAAACCATAAATCCTCTTCTTTAGTAACAGCTTCAGTAAATCCACTCTCTCAGCAGCTTTACTTTCTCCTGGAAAAGTGCATTGTCAAGCTTAATCCTGGACCAGGTTGCCTTCTGAGTGATATTCCTCTCTGAATACAACAGTGTACTCAACTAGTTTTAATCCTTGTCTGAGAAACCAATCCGCTGTAAACCTAAGTCACTATTTAATAATGTTGTAATATTCTACACCGTATTTTATTGATTGAAGTTTAAGATAATCACACTATTTTAATTAATAAATTGTTTTAGTTGGTGACACTACAGAGATTGTAAAAAGAGATCTTGAATGCCTGTGTTTTATATGCATATAATTGTGCAGTCTGTTAATGCCATGACACCAGTTTAACTTTTGGGTCATTTTTGTTTTCAGCGGGTCATATCTGCAGTGATAGCAGCATCAGTTGTGGGTCTGGCAGAGCTGTATGTTCTGGTCCGGACCATGGAAGGAGAACTGGGAGAACTTTAACCCAAATCTACAGCTACGTATTTCAACAGAACCTTACTGTTATCAAGTCAGCAGGTCTGGAGGTGGAAAATGGACAATAAAAGCCATTTTATATTGGTCCTGAAAACAAATTCAGTGCCTCTGCATTTGAGGAGGGAAAGAATTTTGTGACTTGTAAAAAAAAAAAAAAAAAAAAAAAAAAAAAATTAGGGTATTTATTAGGGTTTGAGGGATGGCTAATAGCAAGCTGGATCTGTTTGCCTTTCTGCTGATAGCTCAGTCATATTGAAGTACTCTATTTCATGCTCTCCACCTGGTATTCATTTCATGTTCTCAATCTGAAGTCTTTGTTTTATTTGTGCTAATGTAGTTTGTCCAGTTCACTTGATTATTTGTTGAAACGACAATTATCCATCTGTTTTCAGTACAGCTTCATTTTGTGTTACGCCCAATAAATTTTTGACTGTGCGTTTTGAATGACACAGTTGCAGAGGATGCCATTCTAAGTCAGAATTGCGGTCTGTTAATTGAGTGTGAGCGAGTAGTTACTAACAGAAAATGAAATCTGGATGTTATCTCAAGGCAACTAATTGCTTTAGCAGTTGGAGCTTTTCCTCTGTCTCTTCATAAAGTCAGTAACAGAAAATGCGCCTACTATATAACTAAATATTCAATTTATAGGAAAAGTTTGTATGGAGAAAATGAGTGTGTGGAGAAACAAATGGTACATGGCTGGATAATGAAACATCTACTTCCAATTCACTTCCATTCACTGGAACAATTTAACAGTTCTAATGACCAAATAGGCTGCAGTAAACAATGGGTTTAACAACAACAACAAGACACGTGATGATTTGTGAAACAAGTGAAGATTTATTTCAGAATGTTTTTTTTTTTTTTTATTATGTCATTATGAAGAGAGAAAAAGAGTAATATATTCACACTCCCAAGTCTAATGTGAAACCTCCAAGTATTTGCACCAAGTACAGTAAGTGCAGGTACTGATGTGCAAGTCCAGTGTCTGTCAGTCAACACTTGTGTATCCTGCACATGCTATTGTGGACGGTTCAAGTGGGATTATTTGGTATAGTTGTCCTGGTATAGCATGTATTTAAGAGGAACGAACATAGAGCCAGTGACAAACTCAAGCTGGTAATCAAAGCCACTCTTTCATGACAGCAAAAGGGACAAGTGATAGATTAAAAAAAAAAAAAAAAGTAATGATAGCAATACAAAACAGTGATCATCAATCTTAAATCTAAGAAAATACCTCATCTATGATAATTCATATATATATATTTTTAAAAGATCATATTTTTGCTGAAATTCACACATAAACGCTGATTAGCCTCTGTCTGAGTCACACTGGTAGCATCTCATGGCATAAATCCATACCCTTCAGGAAGCAAGTCTTTCGGTTTCTCCACAGCTTAGCATCCACAGCGTCCGTCAACGTACCGTGCTTAAATTTGGACTTGCTGGGAATCGTGAACTACATTGGCATTTGGGCTTTCCTCTGCCTGTGAAGTTATGAGAATAAAACCACAGACAAGACATTTTGATGGCACGTCACATTATC
Source organism: Chanos chanos (assembly GCF_902362185.1). NCBI lineage: Eukaryota > Metazoa > Chordata > Actinopteri > Gonorynchiformes > Chanidae > Chanos > Chanos chanos. Next base: position 17,247,211 of record NC_044500.1, on the reverse strand, counting down.
AATTCCGCTGTTTGGCATCACCACGTGCCTGAGTAGGTTTCCATTCTATCCAGCAGGTGGCAGTGTTGCGATTTTTGTTGTGCTGCTGGTGTTGAATGGACAAGGATTCGGTGAACCAAAAAGTGCGAACCAAAAAACCTCACTCAAACTTGCGCAGGTGGTTGTAAAGTGACTGGACATAGGTAAAAACGCACATAGGGTCAGGCTTTCGACCCATAACCATCATATCCTCCACTTCAATGAGTCTGTCACAGCCAGCTGTCTTCCTGAAATGGCAAAAGAGGGGAAAATATATAAAAGAAGAAATTTGTTTTGTTTTGGTTCAAGAAACTGTTTTCGGTTCATGACATTTGTTTTGTTTTGGTTTATGAGCGTTTGTGTTTTGACGCCTTCGGGGAGAAAGATGTGTCATTCCACTGGTGTACTAAGACGTATGACGTCGGGCTGTAGGACCGTCTGACGAGAGTCTAAGGAGTCGAAGATTTACTGGCTCAGTCTAATGACTTTAAGTGTCTTTTACAGACACTCTATACACATATGCATCGGAAACTCGGTAATGCTATATCTTGTCCTACGATGTGTTGTAATATAGAGCCCAACTGAGAGTAATGATCTGTGTCAGCTGTTGCTTGGCTGGAGGTCACCCTTTCCATCTCAGTTTAGTCAAAGTCTGCAGTTCAACTTAAGTTCAACCTTCACGTCGCATTGCAAAGATCTAATTTGATTCATTTGGGTGTTAAAATACCGTGGGGGATATATAGCGCCAGATGTTACGTTTTATCGGGTCCGATTTCAAATTTCCTGGACACAATGCAAATTGTTGCATGAGAGCTCGAGACAACTGGGCTGCGTAGTGGAGAAAATACCACGAGAGGTCATAGAGGTTACGTAGGAAAAGGGTCATGCTTTTATACATATGGAAATGCAATGGTAAAACGGTTACTTACTCAGCAGTTCCGAAGGCCAGCTCAAAGTTGTGTTTGCGGTCAGCTGGACTGAGGGCGTTGTAGTCGAACTCAGTGGGGAAAAAAGAGTGAACCAAAGCGCAGAAAGCCATACCGTCACTCCAACTGGAAGAGAAGTTTTGGATGTCGATGTTCTAGACAGAGAGAAGACATAAAATAAACGATTAAGAGACAGGTTTTCAGTACTCTACTGGTCTGTAATCACACATTTATGACTTTGCCATCAACATCATTTAGCACTCGTAATCATGTACAACATAACTCGTTCACCCCAGAAATGTCATATACCATTTACCAGTTACCCTGTCTTCATATCAGAAAAATGGTATGCAAAGGCAGCCCTTTGAGGTGTTATGTGTCCATCAAAAAATGGTGTGACAACAAGCATTAAATTATGCTCATTACCATGTTATGAATACCATATTAATATCATCCAGATGAAATGCTGTCAAAGGCGATAGCAAAGTAGGCGATTTTCTTTGGAGTGCACGCTAGTGATGTAATGAAAAAGACCAGACATGACGTTTTTTAATGATTCACGATTGTTTCCCTGCCCTTGTATGCCTTTTCAAATGATTTCACTTCATGGCTGGTCAGCCTAACTCAGGAGCGAGGAAACCCGAGCTGCCGTGTTTGCGCAGAACCAATCACTCTAGCACACAGCGCTAGCGCTTACACATGGCTCCAGATCAACTTTAAATGTGCTTTGACCATGAAAGCCCTTTCTCTAACCAGAGACATATGAAGTGACTGGCACTGCTACAGTGTGGAGGAGAGTGGCGTTTAAACTTCATTAGCTTCCAATCCAATCCAATCTACCGAAACCCACTTAACTCTGTTCGAAGCACAACGAGTGAAGCTGCAGCCAATTAACACGTTAACACTGAAAAGTGCGCTTAACCTTCGAGCTGTGGCAAGCCGTGCAAGATGTGGAAACAGGTGTCTCGTAACTTTTGACCCTGTCTGCGTACTTGAAGTAGCATTTCTGTCTAAGATTTGCGGTCTTGCAAGACGTTTGGTGTTAATCTGTTAACATGGAAACCACAAAATGATTTATGAAGAAAGTTTTACATGTCCATGCAGATTTGGGATTTATGTTCCCAGTGGGTGTGGCGCAGTTATCCTGTTCTTACCTGCCCTTAATTCGAGGAGGATTATGTGTATGTGTGTGTGTGTGTGTGTGTGTGTGTGTGTGTGTCTCACTTGATATCCAATGGTTTTAGAACGACACCACTCCAGGAGAATTTGCTTTATGCTGCTAGCGCTGGAAACACCAAAGCTCTGAGACCGCTTCAGTTTGGGCTTGGAGTCCACCGGTTTGGGTCGGCTGAGACCAGAGAGCAGTTTTCACGGGAGAGAACAAATACAAACAATGAGATCTACGTTCAGAACATGAGCGAGAAGATGATGGTGGACAGGAGGTGAACCGAAGCAAAGAGTTGAACACCCGTACCATCATGTGACACGGCACCTACCTGTTACTCTCTGATTCCAGCCTTTCAAAGATAGAACGCCGCGCTTGGGCTCCAATGTTACGAGGTAGCGTCTGTGACCTCACCAGCTCCCGCCGGCGCTCGATGCCCTTACTGAAAGGCATCTCCCCCGGCATGTCCACATTTCTGAGGTAGATAGAAACCAAAGGCACATGTCTCAGGACTTTCTGTGGTGTCAAAATAAAATTATTCACTTGTGTTGAGTAACACAGGTTTACGGAATTTTTTAATAAATAATTGTTTATTTTGCTCATTTGTTGCGATGGGGGAATCTTGTGGAATAAAAAAAAGTCAATTCCGTTCACTTTCTCTACTGAAAAGGTATACTGCCCATTCCACTGACCTGTCTGTGTTGTGCTGAATAAGGCCTGAGTAAGTCACTGTTTTAGATGGTGCAGATGATGACTTTTCTGTAAACGACAAAAAAAAACAAAAAAAAAAACGCAGACAATGTTTTGGATGACACATGGGCAGAGTCAAAGACTCCAGACGAGTCACATACTGTAGTAATCTATATGACAGGCTACAGGTGAGATGAATGACTGAGTCACACAGCAAAGACAAAACAAACACTGTAACCCTGTGTTGTCCTTACCGTTGAGTCGAGGAGAGCCCATAGTTCTGACTGGACTCGGAGTCCATGTCTTCACAGAAGATACTGGAATGGGAGAGACACAGAGGTAAATCAAAACTAGTTTGAGTCTATTAAAGGAAGTGGAAGACAGAGAGTAGACGAGGGGGATTATGGTGCCATTAATGAGTCATACCTGCATGTACAGGAGACTCTGGCATGAGTTGTGGCTGGTTGTCACTTGTGGTTGTGTGGCTGACTGGAGCTGGTTCTGGGCCAATTGGAGACATTGGCTGCATTGGACTACTGGGTGACTCAGGAGTCTTCATGATTGAGGCTATGGGGGATTCAGCTGTTTTGGTGGTGGCGGTGATGGGCAGGTGTGGCATTGCCATGGAAATGGCAGGGTTGTGCTCCCGACTGGCATCTCTTGGTGGTGAGGTCTCTCTCAGTGGCACTGTGGAATTTACAGAATGAGTTAGAGGGAATTTAAGCATAATTGTTCACTGATTTACTGAAGCATAAGAAGCTATAAAAAGACACGCTAAGGATCACAATGAAGATACTGTTTGTCCTGTAGTGACATGTTTTGTACATAACATTCTGCAATGATTTACTGTAATGCCAAACCCATCAAATGTTTTTCAACTTTAAAATCAAAGATTATTTTTCTAAAAGAGAATCTATCAAACTCAGAAAGAGCGAGAGAGAGGGAGAGAGAGAGAAAGAGAGAGGGAGAGAGAGAGAGAGAAAGAGAGGGAGAGAGATGATGGCAGGATAATGGTAACCACCTTGTGTGTGTCCATTCTCAAGTCCCATGGGTGTTGGAGCTGGGTCCACTTCTATAGGCTCCTCACGCTCAACACTCTGTAACACAGAGAGAAAGAGAGAGAGAGAGAGAGCTCATTTAACTCTTCATATAGCTCAAGTTCCTACAACCCTACATGCAAAATATCCTATGTAAAGCACTGTAAAGCTGACTGTAGTACATGGAAATAGAATAAAATCTAGCTGGTTTCTGAGAAGGTACATTTTATGACTAGTGATTTGTTTATGCCAGGATGTTTAGCTGTTTATGTGTGACGTGCATAGGCAAATAATAGAGCGGCACCTACTTGGCTTATCGTGTTGCCTTATGGGACAGCGAATGACTTGCTGAGGGTGAATGTGTATGTGCGTGTGTAAGTGTGTGTGTGAGTGTGTGTGCAAATTCCACGACAACCAGGTCACATTCTTATCACAAAACACACCATCCAAAAATTCTTCTCACCTTATTATGATCGGTCAAAAACATTTACTTTCTAGGTTACCAGGTCAAGAGCGCCCAGCACTGGAACTGCTGTGCATGTTTTTTTGTTTTTTTTTTTAAATATAGTAGTATATTTTTTCGCTGAAAGGAGTATGTAATTTCAAGAATGTTCAATTCTCTGAGCAAACCAAAGTCTTGAGGAAAGTTCTTTTTTTGGGAACAAACATGCCAACAGTGAACAGAACAAGGAGCATGTGACGTCTAATGAGATTATTTTATAACCTAACATTCAGAGATGAAAGAGCCTTACATTCCTATGGGGCTCCTTGTAGATTCTCCCTAAAGATAAACAGACCATCTCTAAAGGTGCTCAGTGAGAAGCGTGGAAATATGATGTGTCCCTCTTCACCATCTCTTGATTCGCTATCAAGAATTCCATGGCGACGAGCTGACGGTATCACTGTGTCCTTTAATCACGACGTCCTTTAATCACAGGCACTATTCCAGGTCAGAGAGTAGCCCTCCCACAGCAGAACAGAGCTCCGTCTGTCTATTTTTACCACCTATTTTTACCACTGCCACCATCCTTCATCCACACTCTTCAAATAGCCCCAAACACTGGGCCATGTGCCACAGACAAAGACCCAGCAGAACACAGACTCCAGAAAAAGGTCCAGGAAAAAAAAAAAAAGGTCTCGATGTTTGTGTTGGTCTCTTGGCACCAGAAGTTTATTGGCACAGTATCCGTTCCCGATAGTCCAACCATTAATAGCATCAGGAGGAAAAATGATTGACTAAAGTTCTTAAAGGTCAGAGCTAACTGTTAGAAACCAATATCATGACTAAGTCGCATGTTACTTCTCAGTAAAGATTTCTGGAAGTAAACCAGAGCCGTAATTTGTGGATCTGATATCATTTGAATCCCGTGCACTGTCATCAGAAGAGGAAACGGCTCATCTGTTTACCTAAAAAAAGCCCCATTACCTGATACTTGGTTAAGAAGTGACACAGTGACAAGTGACTGGCAGTTTGGACAGACTGTTCAGTCTAGTGAAGAAATATGAGCCGCTTATTTTGCTGAAAACAAACAACTTCATAACATGCATTACATGTACGTTTTCACGTACACATGCTAAAATGTGAGCATGCATGCTCACACACACACACACACACACACACTCACACACACACTCACACACACACTCACACACTCACACAGACTCGTGCACATGCACACGTTTGCACACACACACACACACACACAAATAAAAGTAGATTCCTCTCAGTTAGATGCAGAGCGTGTAATTGAGCTGGTGGGGGCAGAAGCCAGGTGACATCAGCTATGAGGAATGCAGAAGGGGGTGTACGTTTTGGGAGGGGAAAAGAGGTCTGCTAACAGCTGGCTGTTCCACTGGGAGAGTGAGATAGAGGGAGACAAAATTCACCGCACAACCATGAAAATGATCCTGCTCCCAATTGTTGGCTGAACACACAGATCTCTAGTGAGTCCTAGGTTGACACGGCAACATTGCAGCCATGGAAACTTTTAGCCCTTTAAGTAGGGGGGGGGCGGGGGTGGGGGTCAGGGAGAGCACTGCAGACACGTGCCATTTCAAAGGTTCACTCTCACACAATATGCTATTGAAATACCATTGAAAATCCCAGTCGGGTCAGAACCTCCTGTGCTCTCATTCTGTTATGTGTTGATGCAGTACATGCTCTCTCTGCATTGATTTTATAAAACTGACATATTTTCATACGCTGTGCATATCTCAAGCCTATTTGTACATTATGTATTATGTTGAAGTGAGTAGGATGTGATTCTTCTTCCTTAGATCAACTGGACACCTCCAGATCTGTTCTCGGGCTACTTTAAAGAAAGGAATCCAGACACACCCAACAAAACAAGCAGAGTACACACTCTGCCTCTCACACTAAATCTACCCTATCCACTGTCCTGCAACAACCAAATCCCCTCGTTCCCGTGGTCTCTGAAAATGCGTCATCAAATCAGCAGCAGGGAGCTGTAAAATATTAGGAGGAAATGGTGGACGCTAAGACAGAATGTGGAAAAGCTTTTTGTCTGTGGTCTGTCTGAGCCACGCATGAATCCAGATAAATTCAGTTCGTCCCTTTGCCTATGGGGCAAGGATTTAAGAGGATCCTCCTCTCGTCCCTCTCGTCCCTCTCTCTCTCTCTCTCTCTCTCTCTCTCTCTTTCTCTGTGCTGTTGACCTGTGCAGAGGAAGCCGGGAAACAATGGAGGTGTTCTGAGAACCAACACCGTGTCCTTGGGGAGATACATTTGAGAACATTTAACGGAACGTCCCAACACGGGAGGCGCTGGGGCCTCGGTCTGAGAGGTGACAGAGAAAAAGGAGCCATCTTCTTCAGCTTTCTCACTCTTTCAACTTTTTTTTTTGTTGGTCTTGTTTTTCCACATTACACACAAAATGTCCCAGCCGGCAATGCTGCACCTGGAACAAGGCGTTAACATTAAAGACTTGTCTGCAGCGCATACCGGAGTATAAAAGCCCAGAGCATGTGAGAAACAGAGTGTAACGAGACAATGTCCTGCTACTTTGAGAGGGGCGTCTCTCATGTGAATTTAAATGTCAGGACTGTCCCATCTGAGAAGTCCATGCCAGTCTGTGAATTCCCCTGTTTTTCTGGCGGCATGCCCAAAAAGAGTTCGGGTTGCAAACGAGAGCATTTCACTGTGGATTATCACAAGGTCACAATCTATGTAAATTTAGAGTAATATTTTTCTGGTAAACACAATGGAACCGCAATGGAAAAATAAAGAACCTGGGTATGTAGGAGAAGGCAACGTGTGAAAACTTTGCCGTTAGACAGGGAGCATTATCACGAATGGAAACATGAAGCAATTTTCTCTGTTTTCTGCGCAACTTTTTTGAGGAGAGTTTGTTTGAGCTTAATGCCTGTTTGATGAAGGAGTGGGCGGACCATATGATGACTTTAAAGAGATCCGAGAGGCTGTTCTTCGCCTTTCGGAACGACATTTGAGATTCTCAGAACTTTCGGGGTTGGTTGTGGTGCGGAATGCCGGAACAATGGGGCAGTGTTGTAGTTACAGAACACTCTGGAGACGCGTCTAAGTTATTCCAGCATCTGTCAGTCAAAGCACCACACACAAACATAGTCTCATAGATGAGCCTCCAATGTAGTTTATATTTAAATCTCAGGGATAGTGCAGCTTATGTTCTCCACACACAGGCACACACACACAAACACGTGTGCACACGCGCACACACACACACACACACACCCCATATCACATAACAGATACAAGCCCTGGGACCTCAGAGACTATGTATTGATGCTTGTGGAAAATGAATAATGTTTTGCCTGACTTTATGAAACCAAGACTTACTTTTCCTGTTGTTGTTTGGCACACCAGAAGTAGTCTGGTGCTATAAAACTGCAAAAGAGACACAGAAAAGGGACTTTCATATCACAGGGGTCTGTAAGGGTCTTTGCTCTGTAATTTCCTTCTGGATTTCATGTACACACGCAGGAGGAGGAAGGAGGCCCAAAACACCTGTTCTTCAAAGAGACATAAAGCCTACAATTTCTCTCCTCCTACGGAACGAGGTAGAGACAGGCACTTTGAGCGTGGAGACAGACAGATAGAAGGAGGCCCTTTCAATGCTTCACGAGAACGAGAAATGAAGTGTGAGTATAGGGGCTTCTTCACCTGGCTTGGAGAATGAAGAATGGGCTATCCGGTGCTTCGCGAGATCACATTCCTAAAGGGAAACAGGACGGCCGCTGTGTCGAACTGAGCGCTCCAGTAAAAGTCTGCCCCGGCAGTCACCTGAGCGGCTGGTGAAGGCAGGGAGTGTGTTACCAATCAGGGTATTTTATTTAACATGGCGTCCGAGAGAGATGGGCACACTAAGGGAGATGGGCATACTAATAGATATGGGCATACTAGTGTGGCACAGTCCCAAATGCAGATGTTCAGGTCAGGTCAGGAGAGGTCAGGCCAAGACTCCTGAACTGGAGATTTGGGGGAGAATAAGAAAGGGGGGGGTGGGCTTCAGAACTGCACAGCAGTTGGCACACGAGATCTAAGGGCTTAGTCTGATCTAGAGTTTCATTCCAGCAGCTGCAGAAGATATCAGCATAGCCTTGCCCTCTGCCCCTTCCAACAAACACACATGATACGTTCCGCGGCGCGGATGGAAACTGGCTTAATGGTCCAATCTCGGCAAAAGCCCCACTTCTCCCGTGTCATTAAGTACCACAATAGTACCAGAATGCTTTCTATCAGGGCCTAATACCCTGGCCGAACAATTCACACGCTGCCATAGCTCTACTTCTCTCTCTCTCTCTCTCTCTTTCTCTGTCCAGCCTCTCCCTCTCTCACTGCACCCACCTTCTCCTGGAACCCCCCGGTACGCAGGAAGAATAGCTGCAACAGGGCAGTGAGGTCATCCCATAAACAGAGAATTATTAACCTGTAACCACGGAGATGAAAATACATGGCATTGTCTGGAAGTAATTAAGAGAGCCAGGGGCAGCATGGGAGCAGCCAAATGCCTTTCCCTAGCCTCTCTCGCCCACTACCTCTTCTTTCTCTCTTTCTCTTTCTTTCTTTCTTTCTTACCCTCCCACACGACCCTCCCTCTCTCCCCCTCCTCTCTTCTCCTCTCCCCAACATCACTCTCATTCTCTTACTCTCTCTTCCCTCACTCTCTCTTTCACTCCCTCTCCCTCTCTCTCCTGTATTAATAGCCATGCAGAGTTTCACTCCACTCCTCTGTTATTGCCAGGACCTCTTGCTGTACACAGAGACTGGGAACGCAGCAAAGGGAAGATTAAACTCTCTGTTCCATTGTGAGAGTGCTGGCTTTGAATGGGGAGTCTCCATCGCTCGGCTTAAAATGTCAGGCATATTTATCATGGACAAACACCCACTCACACTTGACCCCTTTGTCCCAACACACAAAATGGCAGACACACACACACACACACATGTTTGAAGGGTCATATATTCAAATGCATGTCAATAAAAGTATTGGATACATGCAATAAGGCGTAAGCCTACATTGTTTTTTGTTTTACTGGTCCACTGGTCACACTTTAAAAAAAGCAGAAGTATATAGTAACCTTTTGACGGCATAAGCAAATGTGACCCTCACAGAGATCCTCATTAGCCCAGTCTTTCATGTTCTGGCTAAAGATTTGGAGAGCTACCCCTGTCTAAATGAAGCAAAATCAGAACAAGAGCCAAATATAGATGTGAGTGAATGAGGCCAAGAGAAATTCCTCTGAGCTACACGTAAAAAAAAAAACAACCACCCGGTCCAGAACCATGCCTGACATCACAGCAGGCACATCACCAGAAATACTGGACCCCCAGATGTGAACGGCGTGACAGCGTGTTGGAAAACTCCGTAAAGCTACTAAACACACATACACTCACATGCTCCATGTGTGCGACCAATCAAATCAGAGGTTTGGCTTGGATGTGGATTAAAAGTATTATGTTGTGATTAATCCTCTCGGTCAGGGCATCACAGGCTCTGTGCATTGCACAAACAGCATGTTCCGTGTATCAGGTCAATTGCGCAAATCCGCAGCTGACGACAGGTTTGAGTAAGGGCTGAGATAAGACAGGGACGGAGTCACTTTAATGAGTCAGGGCTGAGTAGGAATGGGAGGGTTGAGCCTTGATGAAAGGGTGATTTTAAAAAGGATCAAGTTATCAGTGATAAGGTGAACACCCTATACACCCCTAGCTGTGACACAGTGTGAGTCCAAACCGCTGCTCCTACACAGATAAAAAAAAAAGTATGGGTATACAGATGATTGCCATAAGTATTTATTCTTTGTGTGTGTGAGTGTGTGTGTAATATAGGAGTTTAATCCTGTGTGAACTTTGTATAACATGTTCAATATGCACTCAGGATTTATATGCATGCCTTGTAATCATTCATCCGAACATGCAGAGTGAGGCTGTATGGTAAAGACTAATAAGCATTCTGTATGAGAAAGAGGAGAGAGGCAAATAGAGAAAGAAAGAGCATGTATTTCACAAAATCAAAGTGTTTATTACGAGTGGGATATGGTGCATGGAGAGGGCGTGTGTGCATGCCTGTGTGTGTGAGTGTGTGTGTGGGCATGTGTGTGTGTGTGTGAGTGAGAGAGTGCGTGCGCGTGCGTGCGTGTGTGTGTATGTGTGTGTATGTGTGTGTGTGCCTGCATTCTCTCACTGAGACAGTGAGTGTGTTCTGATGGAGCTTCTGCAGATAACTGTGAGAGGACATGTTATCTCTCTCTCCCCCACAACACTCTCCTTACAGCTCACTCTAATGCCCAGGACACACACACACACACACACACGCACACACACACACACACACACACACACACACACACACACATACGCACACTTTCCCAGTGGGACCAAGGAGCTGGAAATTTACCATGCGCTGCTGTGCTATGCTGTGGAGCGAAATCAAAGATAACCTACTGACCTCAGAACAATCTCTTCACCTCAGCGGTAATAGAGACCAGCAGGCAGCTCTTCCCCCTGCTGCCTCCTCTCCACTGGGATACAGGAATGTGGAGTAGTATGGAACTGTGGAGTGCAGGTGTGGTCTAAGTGCACACACACACACACACACACACACAAACGTACATGCACATACGCACACATATATGCACGCATGTACACACATACACACACAAACACACACTTACACACACACACATGCACACACGCGCACACACACACACACACACACACACACACACACACACACACACGTACAAAAACACCAGTAGAAAAACACGCATACACACACATTCAACTCTGAGAGGGCAGATGTAAGGGGCTGGCGGAGGAGAGAGGAGAGATAGCAGAGTGGCAGAGCTAAAAACCCCTGAGGAGAGGAAGCAAGGAAAAAAAGGAGTGGGGGGGGGTATGGGCGTTGGGGTAGGGCAGGAGTCTGTCCCGGGTGTTCCTCTAATCTTGACTCAGTCAATGTGCTTCAAATGAGGCGCACTGTCGACACAATGGCCCATTGAGACCACAGAAATGCTGCGGTAATTGGCAACAGCGGCGGGCGGCTCTTCTCGGTGGAGATGCGGCGGAGCGACCCAGGCATTCCTTTCTGGCGCTGTCAGAGGAGCCACGCTGAGCCGGTGAACTGGAGGCGGAGGAGGAGGAGGGGGGGGTGTAGCTCGGGCCTGCCTTCAGCTTTAGCCGAGATACAGGGTTAGTGTAGCACTGACTGGTTAAACTCAAAGTCAGTGAAAGCCACAAACCGGCACATGAAACTGCACAGTCACAACCAACAACAACTCAGCCACGTAGGGAGAGAGAGAGACAGAGAGACAGAGAGAGGGAGAGAGATGAGAGGAGATACTATAGAGACAGACTGTCTGCAACTGAGGAGCACAAGAAATGAGGGGGTAGTGGTAGAAGGAACGATCTAGAGAAGAGAAGAAAGCAGGATACTCCGAGATAGGGGGAGAGCATGAGATAAAAATCCTAATCTCCTGGTGAAAACTGTAGACAGAGGCTGAGAGGGGGACAGGCCAGCACACATCCAGCCCATGCCCTGAATCTGGCTGCTCTCCTTCAGTACAGCACTCCACTCCAGGGCCCATAGCCCCAAGCACAGGGAGTACCTCTCAAAACCTGCACCAACACCCTGCAAAGGCTTCATGAGCTAGCACACTGTGCCTTTTTTCACTGTACCTCTCCCTCTCCCCCTCTCTCTCTCTCTCTCTCTCTCTCTCTCTCTCCTGTTCTATGTCTGGCAGATGTGAATGAAGCAGAAGGAGAATTAAATAGCTTGTGATAGCAGACTCTCTCTGTTTCAGCTCACTCTCTCACTTCACTCTCTCTCTCTCTCTTTCACTCATTTCCTTGCTGACTGACTGACTCACTCTCTATCTCTCTCACTTTTTCACTCACTCAATCCCTCACTCACTCACTTATTCACTCTCTCTCTCTCTCTTTCACTCATTTCCACACTGACTCACTCACTCACTCACTTGCTCGCTCACTCGCTCGCTCTCTCACTCCCTCTCTTTCATTCATTTCCTCACTGACTGACTGACTCACTCTCTATCTCACTCACTCACTCACTCACTCTCTCTCTGTCACTCACTCATTCACTCACTCACTCGCTCGCTCTCTCTCTCACTCGCTCATTCACTCACTCACTCACTCTCTCACTTACTCTCTCTCTTTCACTCATTTTCTCACTGACTGACTGACTCACTCGCCATCTCTCTCACTTTCTCACTCACTCACCCCATACTGCTAAATTTAAAGCAATGACCACACCATCCCATAAAAAATGTTCTGTGGGGTTAATGGTTATGTGAACATAGCACTCTCACATAAACATATTACTGATCATGGTCAACAAAACCCAGCTTTGTGACCACAGCCGCCTGATTTTCATGTCACAGGCAAATCTATTATTTCCATACTCGCAGCAAGCTGACACAAACAGACACAAGTGTTTACTCTGAGAAGTGAGAGGAGAAGGAATAGATTTTCTGTTTACTTGTGCTCGCTTCAGAGTGCTTACAGTTTTACAACTCTGTCGAGAGTTACAGGGAAACAGTTGGGAGTCCAGACCAGCGGCAAGCAGTTTAGGGGAGGAGAGGAAACCTCAAATCAAATATCAAGAGCCTTTGCTTAATCTGTAATTGGTGAACTGAGTCATTAAAAGGGGAGTTTTAGATTAAGGGTTGCACCATGTGCAGACAATATGACAAGTCTTAAACTCAGTCCTCTATTGAATTCCTTGTGGTGGAAAACACTCGCTTGAGAACTCATACTGAGACACTTATGCTGGCTGGTGTTAAACAGATTAATCAACTTTAGAATCCAGTATCAATCATCACACCTCAACAATCATTTACTTTGGGAGCCTACATCACAATAGGTACTTTTAGAGTTTACATATTTTAGTTATTGGTTGCATGTAAATATTGCGGCTTCATTCTTTCTTCTGTGTGGAAGATCAAATTTATTTTGGTGTTGTTGAGAGGAAACGAACTTTGCTAAAAAAAACAAAAAAAACACATGTTTAAGGACAAGTGGTTCGCTTCTAAAAATCCAGAGACAGCAGTAAACCAGTCCACATGGTGGCAGCTGTCAGTTCGCAGCACTCTGTCTGCAAACTACACACCGATCAGTGAAATTCTTTCCTTGCCTTTGGCTTTGCTTCTTTTTAAAGGCTTTAAAACACTGTCACTTTTGGAGAGGGACTCTGAATAACATTCGAGTTGGAAGAAAGCAGAGAATTACCAAGGGAAATGGTTTTCAGCTTTGAGTGCTTCACTACAGAAATCAAACTGTCTAAAATGAATCTTTTTGCTCAAAGGCTTACATCATTCTGTTCCTTGGCTCAAAAAAGTAGAAGAAAAAAAAAAACACTATTCAACTCTAAATCATCATTAGCTTGCAAGGGTTCGTATTTCAGTTCGAGTCAGTTCTGTAAAAAAAAAAAAAAAAAATTGTCTCTGATCTCACTGTTCTTGAATGACAGATCCTAACTTTCACTCATGTAGACGAGAAACATAAAACAAATATAGATCTGTTTCATGCAAAGCACAGATCAGTGGTGTTGAATCACCATGCCAAGACTGGGCTTGGGTTCTGTGTACTCACGCTTGTCTTGCTGGACACTGCGAAGGTTGCTCGGCTGGAGAAGCGGGCCGTGGTGGGACTGGACGCCGATCCGCTGGCCGCGCCGGTCAGCGCCCCCACGCTTGGGGCGGTGGGGCTGCTGGGAGAGGGGGGCGTCTGAGGACTCCGTGTGCCGCTGTGGTTCTGTGGTTTCCCCGCGTTGGTGAGCAGGGCGCTCCGGTCACACACGGTGCCTGTCAACAGCTCCACCTGTCGCGTGAGGGCCTCCAGCTGGCTACGGAGCTGCCGGTTCTCCTGCTGCAACTGGGCCACGGCCCGGCCCAGGGGTCCACTCATGTGCAGGGCTTCCTCCAGACGTCGCTCCACGCCCAGCTTGAAGGCGCTGACGTCCACGTGGATCTCCCGGATGGCATCGCGCAGCGTGGCCTCGTATCGAGCCAACGCCGCGCACACGGTCTCCCCCTCTGGAGAACCCTCTCCCACTGCTGTCAATGGGCCGGCATCCATCTCTCCGTCTCTCACTGCTCCTCACCGCTACCTCCCCTCCTCAAGGAGTACTCCAAAGGCTAGGGCTCTGTACTGAGTAGCCAGGCAGTTGGATGTCAAGTTTCACAGTTTTAAAATTCCAATCAAGTCCAGAGAGCCCCTTCTGGTAGTTCCTGCGATGGACAAATCCAGATTCAGCAGTTGGAATCACCGGCAGTAACAGAATAAAAATACACCACAAAGCATTACAGAGAAGTACAATACAAAGCATTCTAAAGAGGTTAAAACAGAACCAGTAAAACAGGAGTAAGTCAATGCACTACGTCATTCAATAAAAAAGTGTGATCCGCACATGAAGAAGAAACTGTAAAAAGTAAAATAGCTGTTTTTATCATTTTCCCCCAAAGTTGTGTGTGTTGGAATGTGTGTGTCTACAGACCTGAAGCCTCATCCACCTTCCCTTCTTGACTGTATCTCCTCCTTTAATTTTAAGTTGTGTGTGTGTGTGTGTGCAAAAGAGAAAGAGAGAGAGAGAGAGAGCGGTCTGTCTGCCGCGCTGTTTTAAAGTACAAATCACACAGTCAGGTTAATCTCACTCTCCTGGTGTCTGGGGGAGGGAACAGAAAAGGGAGAAAGAGGGAGGGAACGAGGGAAGGAGGAGGAGGAAAAGTTAGAGTTCCATTTTATTCCAGCCCACTGTTGGCTGCCGGAAAGAGCCCCTCTGTTTATATTACAGAGTCTTCCCCTCCCTCCTTCACTTTTTCTTGTTTTTTTTTTTTTTTGGGGTGTATTTGATTCACTCTCCACTTTCACAACACAATGCTCTGTCTACTCTCTCTCTCTCTCTCTCTCTCCGTCCCTGACAGACAGATGTCCTTGCTCAAGTTTCTAACAGCTCCAGGTCTTGTTGTAAATCAGACCGGCTGTCATGCTCTATCACAGGCACCATCATACTTTATACAAACAGAATGACTTTTTTTGTCAGTCTAAATTTCACAGAGAGGTGTGAACAACCACAGGGGAGCAGGGGTGTGGATAAAGAAAAGACCACCACTCTAAAATGTTGAAGGCCTGTATCTCTGGTCTTTCTTCTCCCTCTTAAAAAAGAGAGAAAAAAAAACACACTAAGGAGTACCTTGCGGTATGAAACAATGGAACATCAGGTTATAACTAGCAGTTAAATTACTGGTTATTATCTGTGGCAATGGACTGTGAATGTGTATGGGCAGGAAATTCTCAATGGACTGGATCTCTGTATTGCAGGTTTTTAAGATGAGTCACACTACATGCAAGGTAATGACAGTGGCTGGGGCTGCCTGGATTTCAACAGACGTAGTTGTGGAGGGAAAACTGGGGCATAACGAGTTTGTGGTCTTTGGTAAGTGGGGAGCTGTAACAGGGAGAGCAAACATTCCTTATCAGTCATTTGGGGCTGGGCCGTGGGGGGTCGAGGGATTGGATGGGTCAGACTGGAGAGATCTGCCTAGTACTACAACCACCTCCAGTACAACAATGAGCCCAGACCCACACAATGAAATTATTCTTTATTCTCTTCCACTGTTTACTGTAAACAATTGGGGCTAAGGGAGAGGCTGTCTGAACTCTTGCTAGCTTTCCTGAATCTGATGAGTGCACAACAGTTTGGAGGGGGGGGGGGGTATCAATTATTTATAACTGAACACAAAAGCCGTCGTTATCTTCTCACTTCATTTAAACCATACAGGTGCTTTAAGTATCTCCACACATGAAAAATACATTTCAGTTCCTGAAAAACACAGTTCGTTAAAAAAAAAAAAGTTATTCAAGGTGCTAAGCAATGGAAGGCGATATCTTAATATGGAAAAAACACTGAAGTTCCAGGAGTGGAGCGGCTGTTTCTGAGTAGCCTACATTTTTTTCCAAGCCTAAATACGATTTCCATCTTGCAGTTACGTCAGCCTCTACATTGAGCTCAGGCTGTAAATGTCTCTTGAGATTAACGGGAAAAGTCAGACAAGTTCACGAAAACTGCAAAACGCTACACCTCTACGTTTGTTAGATTACCGCGTTTGAAGATGAAACTCTGTTTTCTTTTTTCGCCCTTATCTGATGTAGCAAGAGACAGCCGGGTGTAGGGAACACTAACATGACGGTGAGTGGTCTGTAGCCGAAAGAACTCACCGTAGCTTTGAGGATAATTGTGTGGGGGTAGCAAATCCTAAACATGATTTCACTGTAAAACCGAAGACAGACTTGTTTAATCTCTGACGAGATCAGACAGAGATGCAGACGGCTGATTCAAGATTGTTATTTCCAACTGTGACATGTTCTTTGACAGAGAGGGGAGGCGGAGAATGTCACAAAAACAAATTGATGACACATATGTAGTTCCGACTCAGCTCGCCCAGTGGTTCACCGTAACAGAAGTTCGGGCAATGAGCCAATAAACGGAGCCCGTGTGATACTCTATATCTGATGCTGACGTTAGTCAGACCGGTTCCTTTTTTCACGGTAAATAGCCCTCACTGATCCAGACTCGCATCTTGCAGCCAACAATGGCCTACATAAAGACTCAGCAGCTTCATCATGCAAAATACATGACATCCATTGTGCGACAGAAAATAATCTGTCACGTTTGATCTTCACAAATGTCCAAAGATAACAAAGTGATCGCAAATGCTTAAAATATAATGAATTAGTAATGTCTCTGTGAATAGTATCCTGGAAATAATGCTTAGAGTTGGTTGCTGAATGTTGAAGGTTTATCCTTCAGTAAATTATATGCATTAATCTTTACGACTCAGTGTTTATGATAAATACTCATCAATAACTGTCAGTTTGAAGTTCGCTGCATTTTTCCTGTCTTTCCAAACACCAGCTTCCTGCTCCACCTTTTCTGTGTGTGTGAGCGCAGTGCGTTTATACCAGGCGGTAGTAAATGTTAAAGAGTTAACCACAAAGCTTACATTTTACGTCACTGCCCTTTTAAACTCTCACAAAAACTCAACCCGACCATTAAAGCCCAGTGTCCCCCCGCTCTGCAACTTTAACATAAACAGACTTAAGGGCAGCGTTCACTAAACCAGACCCACTAAGTCAAATGAACACACAACCCTCCAACACCTCTCTCCCCTTCGTTTACGTTGAGGAAAAAAAAAAAAAGAGCGTAATGTCAACCACTCTCGCTGAGGAGTATGTGGGAGAGAAAGCCAGGAATGGCCACGGCTTTTTGTGGAGAAAGACGTGATCCCTCCTGGCTTTTATTCACCATACAGCCGTTGACAAACCACCAATCTTTCAAAAACAAAACCCCACTTATTGCACTGTATGTCAACAGTGGTTTTCCTAAAAACAAGTCAGCACGGGCATTACATCAGAGTTTCCATGGGAACCCTGAAGTCCAAACACGTCCAAAAGAATAACAGCCAACTGATGTCATCAGCGCTTCAAAGTCGTCTTAATTATCTGCACATGGTGCCAGGAGAGTGCAGGCGAGAGGACACTAAAATTGATTTAAAGTTTATTTTTGTAATGTTCTTGGCATTGTTTCTCGAAGCCCCAACAAAGACAGCCTTTTACCAGATCAGCAATTGGTGAGGTGTGATTCAGCAGTAAAATTTGACCTTTCAGGGTTGAGGTAAGCCATGTTATGTGGTACTGTAAACTCCATTTACACGCAAACTTTGTCATAACACACATGACTGACTGAGTTGACAAGTGAAAGGAGTGCTGAAGAAATGAGTGAGAGAGCCTTTAACAGTCTCTCGTCTGACTGTCAGCTCTTCTGCTCATCCTGTAAAGCCATTGTGGGACTGTTGGTGGCCTTAAGCCTGAGTGCAGGTTTTTTCAGAGAACGTTTGAGCAGATGAAATTTACCTTGTGCTGAGAGGGAGGGAGAGAAGGAGGAGGAAGGAGGAGGATGGGGGGGGGGGGGGGTTTAGAAAAGCGGAGGAGGGGGACACATTCCCCAAACCCCAGCCGACCTCCTGAGATGACTGGCTCCGGATAATTGCACCCCTGCTTGCTGTGCTTCCAGGCCCAGGACGGGCTGAGTCAACCATACATCACTGAGCTCTGGGTTCCGCTGCTCCTCACACATACCAGCCAAGCCCCCTTCTTATTGATCAAACCACTAACCCAAACACACACACACACACACACACACACAACCACATACGAACACACACACAACCACATACGAACATGCACACACACACACACATGCACAACCACACCCACACACATGGACACGCACACAACCACATATGAACATGCTCACACACACATACACACACACACACACACACACGCACACACATACACATACACATACACATACACTAAAATCTTGAAAACTCTTATAGCAAAAAGACAACAGCATTACTCTATCAATGGAAAATATGTAAACACTCCTACACACAGACCCTGACAAATAATTCAGTCATTATTTTGCTTGGCTCCAAGTATCATTATCAGTCATGATCAGTTGTTAACATAGTAGATGGATTCAATCTGCACCCTACTGTTGCAGACTTCTGAAAACTTTTCGTAGTTGTGTCAAAGTGTCTAGACAAAACATATTCAGTATCACCTTATGGCCTGGTTGTTGTGCAACATGTGAGTGAAAGAGTGGAGAAGTGACAGATGTGAAATGACAGTGAGTTGGAAAGTGACTCACACCGTCTGGACTGTGATAGAGAGAAAGGGGGAAACCGGCCCTTTCCTCTCGCTAACAGGAGACAGAGCAAACAAATGAGTGTTTAGGAACTCTCTCCAAGAGCTTGCGTGTGATTTTGCAGGAGTAGGGAAAAAAAAAACAGCAATAACAACAGTAAAAAAAAACCCCACACACACTCATACTACACACACACATGCACACATGCAGACATGCACACACTCACACACACACACACACAGGCCAAAATAGGGGCCAGCTTTTCCTGCAAAGCAAGAGTTATCAGCCTGTGACAAAGCCCGATACCTCAGCGCTGATAGATTCTTGAGGAAGCTTGACAGCGATGATGTCATAGTGGTAGCTGGGGCCAAAACACAGCTCTGTCATATCCATCAATTGTTCCCACAGACTGTTCTCTAATATCGAAACCTCACAAACCTCCCTGTCGAAAGTCTCCCCCCAGGCCGACCGCTGCCTGATCCGGTATGACATCATCTCTCTCTCTCTCTCTCTCTCTCTCTCTCTCTCTCTCTCTCTCTCTCTCTCCTGTAAGCTCCTCCAAACGATCAGGGCTGAACACAGAGCTTTCGCTGAAAAATCATCAGAGTGCTTAGGATGACCAGATGTAAACAGATGAATCTGGATGAAGCTGAAAGTGTGGTTTTGGGATAAAGTATGGGTATTAGCCCTGGCAAAGTAAATTGATCCTGCTGGCTAAGGCAAAATTTGGGGAAGGAATGAGTACACTTAGAGAGAGAGAGAGAGAGAAAGAGAGAGACTTCTTTTCTCTGCCCCCCCCCCCCCCCCCCCCCCCCCCCCATATTTTTTTAGTGGTGGTTACAATAGTATCTGAGGAGAAGATGGTGAAGGGTTACATGTCTTTCAAGGAATGCTTTAGAACTGAGGAGTGACATTTCTCTGGCCTGCAGATAGTCTTGACTTGTGTGCGCTGTCATGAAGATTTACCGCCGAGACGAGCGCAACGTTCAACTAATGAGACTTGTATGGCGTAATGAGGAATATAATGGACTCATATCCTAAGTTTCGAAGGAGAATCAACAATAAATAATCGTCCCTTTTTCATAGCGGTGATCCGATGGTTGCAGAACAGGCTATAAATGTTAACATTCTCCTGGTGTTAAATAATCTCCTGCAGCTAAACAAAAGTGTACGTCAGAGAGAGGGAGAATTTAGTTCTCGTAAAATGTTTCACATGGTGTGTGCGCTATTTACCATGGCAACTGAGGGCCTCTTTTACGGGTTCAAGTACTTCAGGCCTCTGCAGGTAAATTAAAATGTGTGAGTGTATGTCTGAGTATATGTGTGGGTGTGTGTGTGTGTGTGTGTGTGAAATCCCTTATTGTTTGAGCACAAACAGACTTTAGAAGCCATAGGGTGAACACTCAAAGTGACGAATGACATGCTATGAACATTAAACATACTATTGCCTCCCACATCCCCCTCCGCTGCCACAAAAAAAAAAACAGTCTCAGCTTTGAATCAAGGCACTGGGTTTGACTGTGTGCCTGCAAAAAAAAAAAAAAAACCCCACCACCCCAGCCAAGCTCTGAATGAAAATGTGTCTGATGAACCTGATAACAGGCTGCCGGTGGGTCGCGTCCTGTTTGGGCAGACGCTGGATACGTGCGTGTGCTCACCTGCGAAGAGAGAACGATGCCAACCAATCATCTTTAGCCTCGCGGGACACCTGGACGTGTGGAGAAGCGTGGAGGCGTCCCGGGCTTGAGAACACAGGCGCAGAGAGAGTTAATGCGACGCTGTGAGGGGAAAAAAAAACACAGGCCGAATGACATCATGCCGTGAGGTTTGTGGATCTAAGGGGGTATCTGTCATCAGCGTTTAACCAAAATGCCTCCGTGTTTCGATGTCAGAATCCAGTACGCCAGCTCTGTTCTTTTGTCAGCGGTAGCTACGTCTGTGCCATGGCTTTAGCGTGGATTTATGGAGCCGAGTAATTGCGGGAGAGGATGTTCTAATGTTTAGAAACTAAACCATGCGTTAATGCAGGATGCGTTGTTCTTTTAGCTCTACGGTAAAGCTGTTTTTGTTCTTTGATTACATCATCATCTTCTCCTTGATTCTTCCCAATCTGGTTTTGTTGCGATAGTTGTGTATGTTATCATCATGGTTTGAGTAGAGCTATGGATCTGGAGGGGGTCACTTTAGGCTAAGCGTCTGTAACAGCTGACAGTAACTGCAGGGGGTGGGGGTTGGGGTGGGGAGTAGATAAGAGCTGATGTGAGGGGGCCCAGGAGTAACAAAGGGGCAAAGGGGGGGGGGTAGGAAGGAGACATGGCTCTCTCTGTGTAGCATTATAGTCAATGATTAATATCTCTATAACTGTAATGAACTACACCCAAAATCAGTCGAAGTTTCTAATGTACCTTACTTAATTAGTGCCACACCCACTCATAGCCAAACCTCTATCCTGATGCTCTGAGAAAACTCAGAGTCTTTAGTACAAGTGACACTAAGACAGAAGATAAGAAGCTAGATGTCAGTAAGTGCATCGCTGTAAATTAATGCAAGTAAAACCGGGAGGAGACAGATTTATGGACACTACAATAAAGATGAACGATTGGACCAGCCCCCGACACCCACCCCCCCACTCCACCCCTCATCCAACTGACAGCTTACTGCTTTGATTCCTCATGCTGATTTATATATCTATGTTATTAAAACAGAGAGAAAAGACAGACTTTCATGATATTAGCACTACTGATGACTCTCTCTGGTTTTCTCTCAAGCAAATACACTTTGGGGAGAGAGAGAGAGAGGCGGGGGAGAGAGAGAGAGAGAGAGAGAGAGAGAGAGAGAGAGAGTGAACATCACTAGTTCCCAGCAGGCCTGAAACAACATGGTTTGTATGACTTAACTTCCTGGAATTGCTGGAGAGTGGAAGGACAGGCTGTAACCTGGTGGTAAGGGGTTAAGAGGGGAGGCATAGACCAGCCATAATTTTCCAACCGCACTTTTTTACCGGCTGGGAATCTGGCCCTTTGACCTTTCTCTTGTAATGCTTCAGGGGAGGGAGGCTGATCCTGCCCTTTGACCCTCTCAGCTGGCCCTTCCCAAGAAAGAAACCAATGATGACTACCCCACCCCCCAACCCCCAGAGTCCGATGTGGACAACTTACACCCTTTCATGTGTATCTGAAATGACAAAATGGTATGTTAAACATAGCAGCAACTCTCTCTCTCTCTCTCTCTCTCTCTCTTTCTCCCTTTCTTTCTCACCTTCCTCTCTCTCTTGAGGAAGAAAGGAAATGTGACAAAGTCCTGCTGAAGTGTTTGAACAAACTACAGTTGTTACAGCATATTTGATTACAATTAACTGTTAGTCATCAGCAGGGTTGGGTAAGATTACTTTGAAATGTAGTCAGTTACTGAATACAAATTACATGGAAATCTTTGTAGTTAGTAATGTAATCCACTGGATTGCAAAAAAAAGTCATCTAAGGTGAATACT
Source organism: Chanos chanos (assembly GCF_902362185.1). Taxonomy (NCBI): domain Eukaryota; kingdom Metazoa; phylum Chordata; class Actinopteri; order Gonorynchiformes; family Chanidae; genus Chanos; species Chanos chanos. Next base: position 17,224,658 of record NC_044500.1, on the reverse strand, counting down.
TTTGGATTACTTAGAAATCAAACAGTGAAAATATTGCACCTTATACTAAGAAGAATGGACGCTGCCACAAAAATTTGAGTTCCACAAATATTCTTTTTTTCTCTTTAAACATCTCAAAACATTTTCAATGCAAATAAAATGCATTTTGCACGTTTACAGCATTTACAGTTGATCAAATCAAATTACCCTCACAAAAACAGTACTGGTACAAACTACTTGTTGCTGCTGATTTTGAATCAAAGGCCACTTGGAGGACTTTGCTCGTGTAACACAAGAGGAGCACTTAATCAAAATGTTCATCTTCCATTTTTAATGTAAATAAAAGGGAAATAAAAACTCTATTATCCATAAATCGTCATTCAAAAACAAAACCAAATATTAGTTAAGTCACCATTAACAAAACTGGCAACCTGGCAACCTGAGAGGAGTAACTTGCTTTGATGTACAGTAGAACATATTCAGCATTTAGAACTGGTCAAATGAAGTTACCCTTACAAAAACATGCTGGCACAAACGTCCACAGGTGTACTGTATTGTTTCTTTTGTTTAAGTTTTTCTTGCTGTCCACAGGATGAAGTTTGCTATTGTAATGCAAGAGAAGCACTTACTCAAAATGTTCATTTTAATTTTAAAATTGCCATATTTTAAAGACGTTATCAAAAATGTAATCGAGTAATCCTTGACAGTGTAACTATAATCTAATTGCACATTTTTTTCAATGTAATCTTGGCTGATTACTTTTTTTTTTCAATCTTATTATGTAATTCCGATTACATGCAATCTGTTACTACCCAACCCCGGTCATCAGGTTCCACTGAATGAAGTCAGATATTCTCATTCCTGAGAAACAGTAGTAGATACATCTTAGCTGATGAGGATTTTACATTCCGTTGACCGACGTTCTCTGTAACTGGGAGAAGAGGGGTTAAAAAAACCAGTTTCTTTGCCAAACTTTCTAGCGTGTCCTCTTGTTCGTTCAAACCTTCCTTCATCTAAGTTTCAACGGCGGATCACGTGAAGTCGGCTGCCTTGAAATTGCAGTTTAGAACTGCAATAAAAGAGAGCAGAATGAAAGTAGACACCCCCCCCCTCTCCTCACACCCCCACCCAGCCCTCACCCAACCAACTCTGTGGCATCAGGCCATTTAGAAGCTCCGTCTTCAGACAACGGGTTTTCCTTTAAACGCATTGAAATTTATATGACCTGTAGAAAAAAGACTTGGCAGTGATTCCTGGCTGTCCTTGGAGAAACTAATCATATACGCTCTCTATCTTTGATGTAATCCAGAGACACTCGTGCAGCCCTCAGACTTATGACATCACAAGGAAATTTTGCACGTAGACAAACACATGTGAGGAGTAAGGCCTGCCAAGGCCCAGTGATTAAATGGTTGAAGGTTGATGGTGTGTGTAGTGGGTCAGATACGTGGGTTTTCGTGAAACTATTTTTTTTTTCTTTTTCCCATTTGAGTACCCCTTCGTTTATGTGTTTTAAACATGTGTTTTTGGTTTATCAGAGCTCTTTCATCAGGTTTTTGTTTTCTCAGTCGATATTGATTTGGTATGGATTTGTAGGTTTTGCTCTGCGTGAGGACTTAAAAAAAAAAAAACAACAACAAAAAAAAACCCTTTCTGTTCTCCTCCGTTTCACATATCCCAATTGAAACCTTGATTTCTGCAGTCAGGATTCGGGCTTTTGGCCACATTCATTCGTATGTTTATTTCCCTAAATGGTATAAACCTCCACGCTGAAGAAGCGGTTGCCAGGACATAGCTAATTTTCGAAGGGTTTTTCTGCCTTTCTGCTGACCGTATCCTGAGATCATTGACTTAACTACCCGTTACAGCCCCATATGGAGACATTCAGTAGACCTACACAGACAAACACGTAGCGAGTTTACTATGCTCTCCCATGACAACATCCCTGCGCTGCCTTAAGCTGGAAATCCATCCATCATTTTCCATATAAACAAACATGTCATGCAAGAACCATGTGCGTGCAGCAGTATCTGAATGTGGTACAATCAGATAAATGTTAATGTTCTTGCTTGTTGTGAATGAAGCTCTATCCAAGGAGGACCATCGGGTTGACACATGCAACAGAAATCTCAACTAGCTGTGACACGTCTTAGAGGCTTTTTTTTTTTTTTTTTTTGTGAATAAATATCACATTCCCTCATAAAAGCATTCTGAATCATATTTCAGATGCTTTCACGTCAATTTTCCTATTCGTCATTAAAAAACATGTGTCTTAAATGTGAGCTCACTCTTGTTTGTTGCTGTTTTGGGGTAATGTTTTTTTCCCCCGAAGACCAGCTCACTGGACTCAACCTCAGAGACCAGACACGGCCCTGTGTGCATCAGACGACAAACATCAGTGAAACTGTAGCCAGAGGATGTTTTGCTCACTGCCACATTTAGATGCAATGGTTAGGGCCTCAAAAAAAAAAAAAAAAAAGACTGATTCACTGTGACACAGAGAATTCTAGCTCTCTACACGTTGCTTTATCGGGGGAATATTTTTTGTCTGTTATATCTTATATGCTGTGGTATTATATATTATTGTATATTGTCTAACATATTTGATTATGATATAACATTTTGCCATTTGCCATTTTACACTTCAAAAATGAAAATTTAATAGGAATACTCTTTGATAGCCTTAGGGAGAGATGAAACTGAAGAGTGAAGATGCAGATAGACATATGAGGAGCATGGAAAAAGTAAGAGAGAGAGAGAGAGAGAGAGAGAGAGAAAACTCAGTGAGTGTCAAATTTAAGGGGAAAGCCGCAGACAGCTTACAGCAGGCAGACAGATAGAAAGGGAGACTACAGACACACTAAAATCTTTCCATACACTCGGCAGGAACGGTGATTAAATCTGGGTCTTCTGAGCATGCAGGGCAGCCATCTCGTCAGGTTGCTTGTGTGTGTGTGTGTGTGTGTGTTTTGTGGATATTGAGAAGGGGGAAATTTCTTTGCTGTGGGTCTTGAATTTCTTTGCTGCTCAGACTTCATTGCCACTGTCAGAGACAAACAGGAAAAATCACACATCTTATTGTGTAAAAATCCATTTTTTTTTTTCTGAGCTGGAAGTCAACCTAATACTCATTACTTTTTCTGTCTTCATTCAAGAAAGCCCCAGAATGGAAGGACGAGAAAGAAATAAATGAAAGAGACACATTAATCCAAAGTACACCTAATTATGTGAAATCTATTTTTGGAACAAAATTGGTAAAGCAACATAAAAAGTATTTATTGCCAGTCTAGATTTTTACAAGACAAACATGTCGCCCGCGTGTTCGGTTGGAGCGAAATAAAGTCTATAAGTACAAATGCTGAACACATTCTTTTGAGTAGAGCATTTAGCCAGCTGGGACTCTGAGGAGAGCACATCGGCAGTGTATACATGCACACAACCGCAACTATATTTCCAAGTGCATTGGATGAAGTGGAAAAATTGTGCTCCTATAAATCCACATCCCTGACCAATGACAAAATGTAGTTAAATCTCTTGGAAAGGAGGGGTTCAAAATGCATTCCCATGATGTAAATTCGGTTGACAAAATGAATACCTGTCTGATTCATTCAGCTGTCCTCTATTATTATTAATTTGTTTATTGACGTTTTTCCCAAGGCAAAGAGCCACATCGCCAGCTGTGCAGGTGTGTCTGCCGGCATGCGGCCAAGACCCGGTGCTTGGAAAAAAAAAAACCCTAAACAAAACAAATAATAGAAAAAAAAAAAGTCTCTCTTCTTTGTCACTTTGATTCCGTCTTAAAAACTGACCTCCCAGGGTACCCTGGGCCTGTTTGTTTTCATTTCCCAGTTTGCGATCGTGCCAGGGCCATGTGGTCGTTCTGCAGGAGAGCCGCAGAGAGCAGAGTGGGGTCAACAGGTCAAAGGGCAGGTCTTCCAACTCAAAACATCACCCGTCCTCGACCACGCCGGCCGAGGAGAATTTCCCCCCCCCCGGTTCCCTCACTCCTTGCGTCACGTCGACAGAAATGAAACGAGCCGCGCTCGGGGGGTGTTTGTGAAAATGTCAGTGGAAGAAGTGAGGCATGATGGAGATTTGAGGACCACGTAACGACACACAGTGGACAAGTCTATATTCAGAGCTTTGTTGATGTAGTTGAAAATTCGAGACTTCTCTCTCTCCGGTCTGAAGTGCCTTCTTATAGGCAGCTGTTTCCACAGAGCGTTGCGTTGCTTTGCTTTGCTTCGTTAAGCACCCCTGACTCTTCGCTGACACTTGACCCTTCAGGAACGTCAATTTCCAATGAGCTCCTCTGGTGACAGCCACTCTGCTGAGCTGCTGCATCACACTGGAATTCATTCAATTAACGGAGCTATCCCTCACCCCGCTTATCTGAGATGGCAAAGAAAAAAAAAAACAGTTTGGAACTGCAGAAAATTGGCTCTGACATATCATGCATGTGATGATTTCATAGATCAGTAAGGAGAGGAAAGGCTCTATGACTCGAGAGGTTAAAGGACATGTTACGTCAGGTGATGGCCAGTGTGAAAGAGCGGGGAAAGAAAAAGAGAATCAGACAAGTACCTAAAAGGTGTGTGTGTATGTTTGTGTGTGTGTGTGTTTGAGAGAGAGAGAGAGAGAGAGGGACAGACAGACAGACAGAGAGTGTGATTGGAGAGTACAGGAATGTAAGTTCCATTCGGGAACAGCTGTCATTCCTGAGTGAAGTGTTTATGGATTACTGAACTATGCACAGACCGGGAGTCAGAGGGATGTCACGGAAACCTCTTCTTATGCATCCCAGATAAGTATTTAGCCAAGAATACATCAAAACCTCAGAGGCCTCAGATGAGCTGGGACATGGTGTTGAGTTTCAGCATGAAGAGAGAGACAGACAGCAACAGTGTCCACAAAGATCACATGTATCACACATAATCTCTCCATAGCATCTGAACGAACACACACACACACACACACACACACACACACACACACACACACACTTCATAAACAGACAGCACATATCAATAAACACAAGGCCCCCCAAAAAAGTTCACCACACTTTAATTTGTACAAAACAAACAAACAAACCAACCAACAAAAAACAAATTCAGCACAAATATTTTGTTAAATTATTCTGTAAAATTCAAAAGTGCATTATGTTTGTCGATCCATTTTCATGAAATTACACAAGCACATTCGTTTTCACACAAAACCTGCTCAATATCATAATATCACTCAGTGTCACACAAAAAACCTTCACCATTTCAGTTCATTTCAGAGATTTTGCAACAATAACAACCGTGTACCTTCATCTTATTGACATTAATGACTCCAAGTTTGTTCTATCAATAATATTTACAAGACATTCAGTGATGCGTCATCGCATCAGCTTGCAGAGAGCCTGCAGAGATGTTATATTTCACGTTTCAGCAGTCGCACTCGCTGTTGTAAATACAACCACGAAGCAGCAGACTGAAGACAGCACGTTACAGCCCCTCCCAGGCCTGAGAGGAGCACCTGATCCCTGAGTACACATCAGCCAGGCAGAGGCCGGAGGAGAGGGAGAGAGGTGGGGGTGTTGGGGTAGGGGGGTGGTGGGGGTCAGTGGTGGAAACGAGTTGTCTGTCTCCATGGAGATGGACTTAAACTCCCCAGACATGTGTTCTCAGTACGGCTTTCTCTGCTCAGAAGAGACAAAGTCTAAACATGCAGTATACATAGAGCTGAGACACATGGTGAGCATGCTCTCTCTCTCTCTCTCACACACACACACACACACACACACATACACACACACACACACACACACACACACACACACACACACAGTGTGGAGGTCTGACTCTAACAAAGAAGAAGTCAAATCCTCCATGAGGTAATATATAATTTTTCTTTCTCAATGAATTACTGATTTAACTTCTAAAAACAAGTCTATAAAATCTCCTTACCTTATTGAATTCTCTTCTTGCTGAAAAAGAGAAATTGATCTTTTAAAATACAATCTTCTGAACGACACTAATAACCATACATTTTGGGCATTAAAACTTTGTCTACTGACAACACAAGTACAGGGTTTCATAGTTTTATCTGGAGTTCTAACTTGGAAAGGATGAAAGTGTGAGTCCATCAATTAGATTTCGCAATACCAAAGTTGTCTTAGCAATACAGGCCAAGCAAAATGATCAGAACCTCTGTGTTTGTATTGGACACTAACTTACACTTGATGACTTAGACCTTCTTACTGTTAAATAAATATTCCCATTGATGCAAAAACTAAATTAAGATCATAACAGAGCCTTAGAAATTGTAACAATCAATAAAATTATTTTAGCTCGAAGCACAAAATAGATGAAAACTGTTTAATTGTGTCTCACCTGAGATGAGATTGTATAGCATCACAACCAGAACCAACAGTAAGACAACTGTCATGAGGCCAACACCATACCAAAACATAGAGATCTCCTCTGCAACACAGAACAACATTAAATCATACATTTCAGTAGGGCACATCACCACATTAAATTAATGCTGCCACCTAGTGGTCACATACGTAACTAAAGGGGATTTTCCAGACACCAGGAACAGGGACTTCCCGTCTGTAACGGTAGAAGGTTCTGGCAGTTGAAAATCCAGCAGCTGCTTTTGCAAAGCTTTACTAGATTACACCAACGTCATGTGTTTTTTTTTTTTGGGTCTTACCTGAGACCATCAGCGTGAAGCTTTTGCGGATGGGCACACGCAGGGACGGGTGGGACACCCTGCAGGTGTACCTGTAGCCCGAGTCACGTAAGCTGGGCCGCATCCAGAAGAAGGCGGTGAGCGAGTAGGTGCCGTCCTGACGGTGCCTGTGGCTGGAGAACAGGACGTTCTTCAGCACCTCTGGAAGCCTGCTCCCAGACGACGGCTCCCGCAGCCACTCTATCACCACGTCCAGCGGGTAGTAGCTCTCAGCGTCGCACACCACCTTCCGTTCCGCTCCCTCGGTCATCGACAAAGTCGAGTCCACGTTCACGGACACACGGGGGGGTTCTGGAGGAGCCAAAGAGTCCAGACCAGAAAACCAACAAACATTAACAATCAAAACATGTCTTGGAGAATAAAATGAAGAAACAGAAATTGATGTTTCAGAGAATGAGATCTTACAGCGAAGTCAAGAGAACCTGCACATTTCCCTGGATTCTTCATTATGCGCTGTTTCCTTTTTTTGTTGTTGTTAACCTTAGACTGTGTTGGATTTAAATTATTACACTTCTTAATTGTAAGTCGGTTCTTCCACACACTGCAGGCCCTGTTTTCTTACCCATGATGCTCAGAGTGATGTCGTGGCTGCCGTAAAGGGGCGGGACGTAGACGGAGCAGACGTACGTTCCCTCGCTGGTCTGCTTGGTGAGGGGGAGCTTCAGGGAAGCGTCTCCCGCGGCGATGGCTTTGACGGACGCGCCAGAGCCATCAGCTTTCCCTGAGCTTCTGACGTAGCTGAAGAGTTTGGTACGATCGCCACGCCGCGTGTGCCTCCACTCCACGGTCAGGTTCGGCAGTTTGTGATCCACGGCAAACTGGCAGTGGAGCTTCTGCTCCTTCAGAAGGCCCACCTGCACAGCGGGGGTTCGGGTCAGAACCAACATCACAGCTGGAAGAAAAACAGAGAGCAAACATAAAGAGTGTAGAGAGAAGCATTGTGTTTAGACAGGATATTTAAAACAGTGGCGTGGCCAACAGTTTGACTTGAGATCTGTTCTTGTCAAAAAAAAAAAAAAAGAAAAAGGAAAACCTACTTCCTGTACCATTACATTTCATGGTCTTCCATTGATGTTCCTAAGACTATTTCCTCTGGCATTTTACATGTTTAAGTTGATTTTACATGTCATGTTCCAGGTTAAACACATCTAAACCTTAAACAGGTTTGGGGAACGCTGCTGAAAGTCAGAGCCGACTAATGAATTCCCAACAGGTACACATTGTGAACACATATGGGAAACACTCACGCCACACAGTGAGGGCCAGCTGAGGTTCATGCATCCAATATACTCAAAAGACAGATGCCCAAATCAGTTACCTGAGGTTGTAAGGACATCATTGTCTTCAATGGGATTCCATTCAAGGTAGTCTTGGCTTGCAGTGATGGGTTTGGCTGGTGTGTGTCTGAGAAAAGTGGTGATTACGAAGAGACCCTGTGAGTGTCGCAGTGTGCAGGAGAACCAGGTGTCATGATCTTGTGCACCTTGGCTGGGCCAGCGGACTTGTATACCTCCTGTACTGTACCGGCGGATCTCACACTGTAATGTCTCCTCCTCTCCCTCAATGTATCGCCTCATGTCCGCCTTCGAAGCTAAAAAAGATACCAACGTTTTAATTCCGTCTGCTAATTACATGGACGGATGGATGGATGTGTGGATGGATGGATGGATGTACAAACAAGCAGTCAGACAGATTCCCGAAGACAAATTAATTCATCACACGAAATGTTCATAGAAACACAACCTAACACTAAAACGGCAACAAAAACCAAAATCAGTTAGATATTGATTCACTCATTCACCTCCGACGAGGAAAGTGATAACATGTTTGTTTAAAACTTTGTCTCCTGCTTGGCCAAACTGCAGTCCAGCGGGTCTGTGGCGGTACTGCGTTTCCGTATGCCCCTCCTCGTTCTTGTGCACTTGCTCGTCGATCAGTTGGCAGGGCAGCCACTGGACGTTGGACAGAGACTGAGAACCAAGCACATCTGCACGCAAAAGCAATAACAATTAAAATAAAGAAAAACGTCAGAGAATACAGTTTCTATGATATATCTGAGCTTGAGCGGTACAAAATATTTTCACTTTCATAAACAGCGAGTGTTGCAAAATTCAGCGATATTACCGTGTGGTCGCACTTTATTTCTTCTGACTACATCGTAATTTACACTCGCTATTTACACGTAAGAACGACTAGATTGCAAAAAATATCGTGTGCGTTATGTTCAAACTCAAAAGCAATACTATGTAACTTGAATACATAAGTTACTATTGTTTCATTTTACGTGCGATCTTTCCTGCTATAGGCAGTCCTGTCTCAGTCAAAGTTATACTCAGTACACGTCACCAAATCTTATATGATAACAACTATCCGCAATGCTGTATGCCGACTGTACCTGAAAAGAGTAATAGAAGAACGAGACCATTGAAAGTCCAAATCATTATGTTTTAAATCGTCTTTAGACGAGCTCTTTAGCCGTCGTTTGCAAAGAAACTGTCATGCAAAGCATTTTGTACTTTCACTTTCATTTCTCCTCTCACGAGGACCGACAGCCCAATCTGGAAGCAGGCTACACCCACAATTACATTTAGGGTCAAGGGAACCCCTTTATGTCAACTGCCATAGCGATTTGTTAAACTGTTTATTACATGTTCGCCCCAAAACTGCGACACTGGCAACACTTAGTCATTGAAACTGTTCAGAAATATTGTGCATGTCTAAATTCAGGCCAAGGAACAGTAATTAAATTTGAAATGAGTCTTGTAAATTATATTTGAAGTTGTCATTGTCTGAAAATCAAACATTATTTTAATCATGCTTTATTCTAAACGTGTTGTTTTATTCGACTTACCTTTTTACTCTTGGGAGCTAAAACATTTCTCCATGTGAGGGCGCTAATAAATAATCCAACTTCAATTTTCAACTGTCTAGTCCTCTCTTTTTCTGAGGGTGTGCTCGTTGACGAGGAAGTAGCTTCAGCGCGAATGCACGCAATCCAAACGTGAGCGTTTTTGAATGTATTGAGGACGAGGTTACGTTATTCACTGTTTTGGTGTCGAGAAAATATAGCCGTATTTGATGATAGACAAGTGTTACTCAGGAGGATTTTAACGTCGCCTCTTTAAAGCAGAGTTCATCATGGGTGAAGGTATTTAATGTTTTAAGTTAAATTGTTTGCATGTTTTTAAAATCTGAATAATAGTGTCCTTTTAAAAATGAACTGTGGCGTGGTACGTCTGAAGGAGCATGCTGTGTCCAAAATTTACGTAAAATGCTGCCGTTATAACGTTTCACAACTTAAATTAATACCAAGGGGCGGAGGCTTGCAATAGGCTAGTTTAAATTTGAAAACAGCACGTAACTTAAATGGGGCCAAAACTAACTACAGTGCCCAGGACTTTGATGTACTTGAATACTGATGACTAAATCCATGGATACTCATCCAGTGAAGAGTATAAATTGCCATTTCAGTGTGACTCTCTTAACCATTTTTCCTGAGTGAATTTACATGTTTTTCGTTCTCTGTTTGCAGACTCCTGGCTTAGCTGTGAGAAGACTGCTGTTCTTCAAGGTGGACTTCTCCTTGCAAACCAGCTTCGCCAACCTGAGCAACTGTGTACTATGAGAAAAGAGGATTGGGCTAAGATTGGGAAACCAATTATTCAGGCGGTCACCGAAATATGCAGACAGGTGAGAGGAGGTTATGACGACAGAATACACTGGAGAAAGAAGACTCTCTGTATCCTATGGAGTAAGCTCTTGGAAGTTGAGAAAGGGGAGGATATTGATGTCAGATGGATGGAAAATCCACTCTTTGCTGTGCAAAACAGCCTCCCAGAAATTAACCATTCAGTACTTTATGAATTAGTGAAGGCACTGGGCCTCTCTAAAATCTATGTGGAGTTGCTGTTATGTTTTCAACCGTCTGAGATGGGCATAGAGGTACAGCGCCTGGTAAAACATATTACAAATTGCACCACAGAGAAGGATGTTCAGTTGCTGCTGGAAGTGTGGTGGGAACTGCTGAAGGGCAGAGGAGGACAGAAAGATACTTTGGACCAGCTGTTTTCTGAGCAGTGTGCAAATTTCACCCGGTCATCTACTGACCCCTCTCTCCAAGCCTCAAAGAGGTTCAAACCTGACCCAGAATCACAGGTTCCTCCATTATGCATAGTGTCCACCCTGTTATGTGGGTTGAAGGAAGTAAAAGACCATATCAAGACTCCAGACATGTGTCACTTTGCTCTTTCCAATTGCCTTGACACCCTCTATACCTCCTACTTGTTAGACCATGCTACAGACCTCTCTATAGAGAATAAACTGGAGGTTATTTCCAGGTTAGTGATGCTCAAAAACACACATGATGGAGCAGAAGGATTTGACCTTGTTGAGGCCATTTGTGAGGCCCATCAAGAACTCGCTGCTATACTCACTCCTACTCAGTACAAACCATTTGGAATAACGCTAGTGCAAGCCCTGCAGATAGCCATAGAGGTGACCTCTGGTTGGGAGGAGAAAGGACTGTTGACATTGACACACATTAACGACCCCATATACTCAGTGGTACGTCTGAAAAATTCTCTAAAGCGAGTAATAGAGTCTTTGGAGAAGCTGGCACTGCCTGAAACCATGGCAGGAAACAAACAAATGGTGACTGCATTGACAAATATGTTGAAAAATTTGGCAACATCAGTGACTTTTCCTGATCCGGAGAGCTCTTTGGTGGAAAAAGCATGTGTTGCTATAGCCATTACTGATAACCGTTTGGAAGGATTCCAAAGACTTCCCGAATTATTTGCCTCAGAACTAAACTGGGCTTTTAATGTGCCTGAATGGCTCACCTGCCTCGAACGAAACAAAAGTGCCTTTCAGCACAAAGACCTCATCATGAAGTTGGTCTCTACTCTCATAGCCAAATGCCAAACTGATGCTGATGTAAAGTGTTCCAAAAAACTGAAAGAAATTATTGTTGACATATTCTCCCAGCTTTCATTATCTGACAAAAATGAGACGCTGGCTGAAATGCTCGCCATCTCTCCAAAGGGCCTCCATGGATGTCTTCCCAAATCTGTTATGATAGGCTTTGAAGAAGAACTGAATCTGGCTTTCAACTGCATCATTCAGAGTGGTGCGGAGAGCAGTCTCAGCTCTGCCGTTTCGGCCGTGGCCCGCGTTGCTTTCCAGAATCCAGAGGCCACGCTTTGCAGGTGCTGCCACTTGGCTGTAATGAACTTGGGAACTCACACTCTCATAGCCAAGCTACTTCAGCAGCTCCCAGGCCTCAGGAGCCCACCAGGTCAACCTAAAGAGACGAGGAAGCCTGAGGGGAACCTGCTGTGTTCCTGTCTTCTTAAAACTGTGCGGAACAAACTCTCAACCTCGCAGGAAGAGGACCAGCTCCTTAGTTTTGTCGGTGCTTTGATGGAACCAAGTATATCTGGGGCCAGGGGTGAAAAGCTGAGTTTCCTACATCCAGCGGAGGTTTTGGGAAACTTTGTCCTCTCTAACCTCATCTCTTCCTCCTCTCAGTCGTCCTATAGCCTAGAGATGTGCTTGCGACTGCTCCAGTCTTCCCTCACACGGGATTTGCAGACTGAGTCCACGCATTGGGTGATGAACTGCTCCCCATTCCCACTCCTGTACTGCCTGTCCCAGCTTCTGAATGAAACTGTCCGATGCTGGGAGGAATCGCCAGAGAACAAACTTTGCTTATCCATGGAGTGCAAAGAGCTGCTGATATCTGCTCTGAGAACTCTGGGGGAGGTGATTGGGAAGGAGGTTTCTCTGGCTCCCAGTGTCTGGTCCAGAGCTCTCTCCTGGCTGTATGGGAGAGTGGAGCAACTTGACTGGACTGTCCGTTTTCATCTGAAAGAGGTTTGGGGAGATCATTTTAAATATGAGGTGCCAAGCTCTTTGATGTCTGTCTGTAATCTTCCAGACCATGAGTGGTCTGGTTTGAACCTGCCTCAGTATGGGCACGGTACTGGACTTCTAGCTTGGATGGAGTGCTGCTGTCTCTCTGACCATGTGCAGAGGACAATGCTGGACTCCCTCTCTCTGGACCAGCGAAACCCAGACGAAGTCAGTATGTTCAGCAAAGGCTTTTTACTGGCTATATCACAGACTCTACCATGGTGCACAATTGGGGAATGGGAGAGACTCCTGAGAGCAATACGAGAGCTGTTGGTATCAGGGAAGCTTCATGTACCGTTCTCTCTAGAGTACATCGACTTTCTCCCGTTACTTGATCTTCGTTCGTTCGCCTACGAGATGCGTCTGTCTGTGTTGCTGCTACGCGTCTTCCAGTTGCTCTGTGGCTCCAGCTGTTCGGGCTGGCTGCCACCTCAAGGCTGGGCACACGCTGAACGACTCTATGCCTGTGCCGTCAGAGAGATCATCGGCTCGTTAAAGGCCAAGGTGCCTCTCCCGACCACAGCCAATTCTCCAAAAGTCGCCAAGACAGATGGTAAAGCTGGCAGTGAGGAGGTTCTGTTTGTGCTTTCTCAACTGTTTTGCCACGTTGTGCACGTGCAGGTGATGATGCAGGGCGGGGCAGAGCCTTTGTTCCTCTGCGCTTTGGAGATTCTGTCTCACTACGAGGCCGTGGTCACGGCGTACCCCAAGAGTTCATCTGCACTGCAGGATGAAAACACGCGCCACTTCCTCACCACTATCGCAAACAACCTGGAGAACGCAGAAATGAAAGCGGTCCTGCACCAAAAGATCGCTCAGCTATAATACCGCTGCATTAAGTGCACTTTCAAACTGAGCCCATCAAATTATCTCTGAAATGCATGTTTTCCCTCTTTCCATGAAGAATCAAAATGTAAACATAGTATTTTGTTACTGTCATATATCTCATTTGTAACTGATACAACACATGAACATTAAGAATAAAAATGGATTACCTGCACCAGAATGTTTGTGATTATTTGCCACAAGAACTTAACAATGGTAACCAGAGTTTATTCCAAATGTTGGAAAACACAACACAACAACACAGAAATGACATCTACAGACAAAATTGCTAGTGTAACATTTACCTTCGGATAATGATATACTGTATTGGTATTGATTTATTTTTTGTACTTGACATTTGAAAATCCAACAGTGAAACAATTCAAGACACTTGTCAGGCAGCAGATAAAATGCAAAAATGTTGGTCAGATTTAGTTAGATATTTGATTCAACACATCCTTTGTTCTGACAACTACCCATACATCCAAACACCCTTCCTTAGTGTAATTTATCCTGTAACTGTGCAGGGTCGTGTTCACTGTAAGATCCTGGGTGAATCACAGAAGAAAGAGGACGCCAAGATTAATGGCTAGGATGACCGTTTCAGTTTAAAGGCAGATTTCTAAGAGGACTTTAAGCTGTCTTTAGAGGTAGCTCTCTGTGGCTTGTTCTGGCGAGAGTAAAGGCGACATGCTTTTCGACACAGTAATGAGAACCAGTAGACCTGCGGTGCCAGCAGACAGATGTTTCCTATGTTACAATGCAGAGGAATATGGTAGGGAACACTGAGGATGGGAATGTTGTAGCTACAACCATACACCCAGTACATGAAGGGGAAAAGCAAGATTCGGCAAGTGAAGAAACTTAGCAGGACCATCAAGCCGTTGATTTTGTGTAGCTTACTATCCTCCAGTCCCAGCTGTAAATTAAAAACAATAAATGTTTAAAGTATAGTAAGTTTTTACACATTGTGTTACCATTAACGGTCATATTTTGTCACATTTCTCAATGAACCCCATCTGACAGTGCTAACAAAATGTACAAACAATTATTTGAAAACATAACTGCCATTTAAACTCACTGTTGTTAGAAGATTCAAGAACTGTGCAACTGTTGGACTAACTATACCTGGATAAGAGTCTTGCCTAAATTTAAAAATGGGGTGCTTAGTTCTGTTGTGAAAAAACAGCCGATGAAGAAGTCTCCAAGACCCCTCCGGAAGAACTAAGAACAAGGTGATATAGAAAAAAACAAAGTAAAACAAAACAGCTGTCTGTGTAGGCATTGTGTACATATAGTAACAGAACCGGTCTGTAATTGTGAGTGTGAATGGAAGACTTGATTTTCAAACAGAATGTGGATTAAGAGAAAGCACATTTCAGATTCATATGACGATTCTATACATGAATGTCTTACAACTGTAATGTCAAACTCTGGAAACTGAAAATCATCTGTTGGCATGCTTTTTGTGCTTTCCTTACCAGAACAACGGGCATGAAGATGGTCAGTAATGCCACGTGGTGAATTACTATTAGGATATCTTTCAATAGGAGCCGTTTAATTCGGCTAAAATAACGTTCGTTGTATATGGCAATCCCTTTGGCCTTCTCCTTGTAGTACTGATTCACATAAATGACGTAAATGTCATAAGCCATGTATGGAGCTCCGAACCACACAAAGTCTGTAGCTAGCCTGTGTCTTGGATCGGGAAGAGGAACGTTTTAGAAAATATCATGTGAAACATAAATTAATAATTTATTCGTTAGCATATTACATTTATTTTAGTTGACATTACAACACAAAACTTAAATTGCGTCGTAAAATTCAGGGGCTACCCAATACATAGCCAGTTGTTGCTCATTATCTTTAAAATGACTGAGTGACAAATAACAGCAACAAACAACAACAACAAAAACATTAAAATGATTTGATTCTGCTACAGCTACAGAGGGAGTACAGGGAGTGAGTAGAAAAATTAGAAAATGCTTCAAAGCAAAATAAATCTTCAAAAAATGTATTCACCATGTAATCCAACCACACACAGTCCAAACGATACAACAAGAATCATACTTTCTCTAAACATGTAAAACCGACCCCCCCCCCCCCCCAAAAAAAAAACCTACAACAAATTCGATTATTAAAACTCAAATTCCTCAAAGATTTCTTAAGATCTACATCCCAGAAAAAAAGTCTTGATTACCTGTCAGTCATTACGTTACCCGCACAGGACGTTACAATGATGACGCCAGATATGGTGGCGAGGATGGCATGGACGGTAGATACCACCCTTAAGAAAGAAAGTGGCGTTTTCAATATGTGTGCAGAATAAACAACGGGTAGGGTATAAACAGAAACGTAAACAACATTAAATTACGTATGTATCCCCTCAAACAAACTTATATTGCAAATATGTGTTTACACCAAATCAAGAACGAAACTGTATTAATGCAACTGCAATATTAATACGACTGAGTTTGGGATCTTGTTACAAAAGGGGGCGCCAATGACCTTAAATAACCTTTCATCAAAGCATGAGTAAACAAAGCAGCGATACATTGCAACGAAAACGAACAGAAAAGTACAATTCCAGTATTAAAGAAAACTGGGTTGACTTGTTCTGGAAGTGAGTGAATTAGGGAAAACAAGTCGACATCGCAGGACAAATTCACAGGACATATGTATAGATCTCATTTATAGATCTGAATTACAGATTACCTTCCACTTAACTGAACCACCTCCGCATCGTTCCAGTTTCTGAAATGTGAGTTTAAAGCCTTATTACATATAACAAATAGTCCAGGAAAAACTACAACTCCGAGCGACAAAACCGTCAACATTGTGAATAACAACACTGCTTGTTTAATCCGCCGTACTGCACGTTTGGAGCGTAATCAATAACGAAACTAAACTTTGTTCACTCCATGCCCCTTTCGTGCTTATTCCTGTACACTGTTTGCAGTTCAGGTAACACAAATATCCCCCACAAGCATGAGGTCATGTCCAAGATCATTTGAGGTCTCGACTTCCTTATAAAACCTCTCTGTAACGCTCTTTGATAGATACAACTACCCCTAGTGGTCAAATCCTAATTGTATTTATAAACCATAGGTTTAACTATAAATATAGAAACGTTCAGAATTAAGCGAGTTACAGTCGATTTTGTTGAGAAGCTTGCATTTCTCAATACACATTATATTTGTTAACTAGCCGATCTTGACCGCTCCAATATGACGCATAAGCGACATACAGGAGGGGCCAATAAGATATATACGTTTCTATATCTATGGGTTTAACAATTCAATCTGAGATCTATTCACATTTTCTTCTGTACTGGTACATTTTCTTCTGTATGTGATACCTTTCACGAATTACGTAGGTGAAGTCAGCATGCCCTTCCAAGTGAAGGTAATGTAGATAGAAAGCAGTTTTTCCTTTAGTTCTGTGCAGTAGGCGATTTGCAGGGGGATGAGGGGGGATGCCATCCCCCTTGTTAGCAAAATGACCAAAATGCATCCCCCTTGTTGATGTGCCATCCCCCTATATACTCTACAAAGTAGTGTCAGTGACCACTGGGTCATCTCCCATCCCCCCGTTAATACATAATGAATCCCCCACTGGTTAAGTATATACTCATTCTAACATTCACATGCATTTTATAGTCAGTGCCAAACAGACAGATGGACACAGACACTCATTTTAAACATTTATTATAGTTCAGGCTTTATTGCAGTATGTTACATACCAATTATCTGGATTGCGCAAAGGAATGAACTAGGAAAATTGGAAAGATAAGGGTATTAATATAGCGGTATGGTTTCATTTCCAACCATTATATCTTAATATGCGACCATAACTGCAACGGGTGCATCTAAGAAAATTAGTATAGCTGTCACACACAGAGGACTTCAAATGTCTCGGACTTTAAAGAACTCTTAAATGTCTAGAAGTGAACACTTCTTTTAAAATGAAAAGGATAAACCTCAAGATAAACCACAGAGCTTCTCGCTCACTTCCCAAAGCTTCTTGGCCACCGCATCATCTCGTGCTTCGGGTTTAACGCTCCTCACGGCACATTCGGAGAAGTAGCAGCCACTCAGTGACTCGATGCCCTCCTGAAGGGCGCAGTACAAGGTGGTCTGTGAACCAGCCTCAACATCCTTAAAAAACAACGTGCTAATGGGCTTCATCATCTTCCTGAACGTAGGGTTGACATAGCGACTCAGCTCAGTATCAATAACCCCTGCAAAAAAAGAGCCATGGGTTTTAAATGTCTGAGAACAATGCTACACAACCAAAGGGCCAAGAAGTCATAAAACTTAAAAGCGCTCTGACTAATGTACATGCTGATAAAGTGCGAGTGGGCGGGGCAATACTGACCTGGATGGAGACTGTAACAAGTCACATTAGTGCCTTGCAGTCGCTTTGCAAGCTCATATGTAAAGAGCACATTGCACAGTTTGCTGTGGCAGTAGATCTTCAGGACGTCCCAAGGCGAGTTTCCAACACCCAGCTCTTTATGCTTACTCAGGCAATTAAAATCTATACTGCCTAGATTATGCCCCAAGGAAGACACGTTGACGATTCGACTTGGACCGCACTCCTTCAGTCGCTCCAGCAGCAGGTTTGTCAGTAGAAAGTGGCCAAGATGATTAACCCCAAACATCAAACCCAGGCCATCTTCTGTAGTACCCTGCATATAAATTCCTGTAATACGACGATCCTGATTATTAAGAGAATATAAATTTGTAGCACTGGATCAAAATAACAGATACATCTATAACTAAATGTATATATGTACTAGATTACAGTTTCAGTTAAAAGGACCTCCAACAACCAGATAAACCAGTTTTATGAGTAGCATCACGTTTTTTTCCCCCAAGAAGAAACAGTAAATATTTTTAGTTTTAGTTTCAGTAATATCCAGTGAAGCTTGCACGGCTCAGATATTGAATGAATACCAAACCATCAAGTCCAACCTGCGTTGTTGATAAGCAAGTCTAGCCTTGACTCCGTCTTGAGGAAATTCTCAGCAAAGGCACGCACTGATTTAAGACTCGCCAGGTCCAAATGCATGAAAACTACATTGTTACTCCTACTCTCCTATGTAAAACAAATAATACGTTGTAATATCAGGGCATTGGGTGAACACGAATGCTTATCTCATATTAAGACTGACTTAAGAGAACAGGAGACAGCAAAGCTTCTACTTTCTTACTCTTTTCACAATGGCAACAGCTGCTTCGGCGCGCACTTGGTTTCGACAGGCTAAAATGACCCTCGCCCCGCGTCTCGCTAAATCCACAGCGGTTGCTCTTCCTATGCCCGTATTGCTCCCTAACAAGAGAAAAGGTGCAGTTCAAAGTGTTGAAAATTGTGGATAGAATGAGTCTTCAAGTGTCATCAGACCTGCCAAAGAAAAGTGCACAAATATTGACGATACAAAGTCGTTGATCTTGAAACATTCACCGCGAAAAACACATGAAAGGTAAAATCATACCGGTAATGATGACCGTCTTCCCGTGTAATTTGACTTTGCTTTTGCATTTCTCTCCCTCGACAAAAGTTTTGTAAAATAAAATGTAAGTAACAATCACGACACCGCAAATCAGCAGCAACATGACTTAAAGAACAACGCAGCGTGGTTTCATAAGAGTTAGCTCGTGAAAGTTACTGAATCAATGCGTAGAAATCCTCGTGTTCTGGTTTAAGAGCGTACCGAATTTGCTAGGCAGACTAAATCCGTGAACTTGCGTTTCTGGATTTGTTGCTTTGTAGGGTGCGGTTTACTTGTTGAACTGCCTTTGGAGCAAAATGTTGACCTTTCAACTGGAGCAAACTGCTTCATTCAGCGGGTGAGGATCAGAGGTTCCATACATTAATTTAATTTACATAACTGAATATATTTAGGAGATGCCAAGTCGATGTTGGCTCAAATTCAGTTAACGCATATGGCCTAGATACATGCAGCTGCCAAAAAATACTGCGCTCGAGCCCGCGGGTTTGAATTGTCAACGGGTCTTGCATTCAAAATTGATACGTCACGCACAACCATTCACACATTCACACAAAAAAGCATATTAATGTTTTGAGCTTGTACTTAAAAAGTCTTTATATATTTACATTGTCGTGACAGACAGATGGACTGACGTCAAAAGTTTGTTTATATACATATGATGATTTTTTTTTTTATCACTTTCAAACAAGAGCTAAAATGAAATGCCCCTATGTACACATGAGCTACAGTACAGACAAGACTGAATCTCAATGTAATATAATAAACTTATATGCACCACTGAACACAGATGGAGGAGCTTGCATTGAAATGTGAAACAAATATCAAACTCGTTATGTAGGACCTCTGTTTCTGATGCTGAATAATTGTAACGGGAATAATTCATGCCAATGTGCACACTGCTCAAAAGGAGCAGAGGTATAGTACATAAGGATGAATAATACATTGCATATAACAAAATATCTTCAATGGGTTATTAATTTGAAAGGAGACATGAAAAAATGATCTTTTTTTACTAGCAAGAAGGTAGGCCGGATGTGTGAACCATATTAAATATTTAATGAAAAAATCTTTTTCATCAGGCTGAAAAGGAGTAAACATAAAAGCAAGAAAAAAACCCCCAAAACAAACAAAACAAAAAAACAGAAAACAAAACTGTTTGCATAAAAAAGATAGAAATGTTATGTGCAAGTTTCAAATCCCAGTCATTTCTGGGACCAAAAAAACCCCTTTTGATACATGCAAATCTATGAACTTCTCAAAACAAAGTTCTTTAATTGTCCTTATTACAAACCAGCTTCTTTATAAGTCTTTAAGGAAGGTAGCAGAAGCTATGGAACTGAGTTGGAACGCAACACTGGCACTTGATGGGATTTGGCAGTCTGTGTTGCAGCCAGCTCAGTTTCTTCCTGGTTGAAGCTGGTGCTGTTCTCCTCCTCTTTGGGCTGCTTGTTGGTGAACTCGCTGATGCTGAAGACAAACTGAAGGCAGCCCAGCTTGACGCAGCTTCCATGGTGAAGCAGCGCCGTGCCCTCCCACCCAGCTCCGCTGCCGCCAATCAGGCTGGAGCTGCTGGCCTTGCAGTTACAAGATGTCCTGGGCTCTGCCTGAGATCGACAGCTCATCACCCCTCCCACGGGAACCAATCGCGATTCAGCATCCTCCTCCTCTTCCGCCCGCCTCTTCCTCTTACAGTGGCCTATTCAGAGGGTAGAGTCAATTGGAAGAGAACAACATGTCAGCAATGTGTACAGAGCTGACCCATTTCATAATTAGTAGTAATAGCCTGATTTGAGGAAAGATCTGAAAAGATCAGTTTTCAGTTGCCAGTGGAAAAAGAATGACTCAGTGCTTTTCACATTCGTGGGAAGATCGTTCCATTATCCAACTTCGCTTGTACAGGCCAGCTTAGAAACACCAGATAACAATATGACTATGAATGTGGTATTGATATGTATTCTTTAGCTTGTTATATTTAAGGGATGCAGGTGAATCTTGCATTGATGTCTGAAGTGTCCAGATCATGTGTCTAATCTGGTGTGTGATTTTATTTCAGATATAAAGCCAACATTTGAGAGAGTGGAGGAGTGAGCGAGCAGGGTGCAGGGGGTACGTACGGATGATGTTATGGGATTTAGAGGCGACTCCGTTGGACGTGCTGGGGTTGGGCTTCTCTGAGAAGTCACAGGAGTAAAGAACATTGTCCACGGTCGTCCCGTGCTCGCTGTAGTTAAGCAGCTCGTAATGTTTTGTGTTCTGTTCAGACGACGCAAAAAACAATAAAGATCACTTCACCGTCATAAACATCATATCTCAGCCTGCTACACGGGGTTACACAATGCTGATTAACAGAAACGCCAGGGAAGACTTACTTCGTCGTAAAAAATGCACGCGTGTTTTCCCGAAACGTAATTACAATGACCATAATTTGTAAGGCACAAATCCATTTCAGCACCTGTGTGGAAGGAGGGAGCAAAGAAATCAAAACAACAAAGTCATCATTAAGTTTCTGTCATGCCGTAACGAAAACCGTGTGAACCGCCAGCACGAGTTGAGCCTTACCAGTTCCTATGTGGAGGGTTCTGTGATTCATGTTGATAGCTGCTCCTTTTCCCATTAAAGGATGAAGCACAGCCCGAGCCTGTGCATCCTTCTTTTGGACTGCAAGAGAGAGAAAACACACTGCATCAACACCAATAAACTAAAAAAAAAAGAAATCTTATTCTTGATACCGAATACGTCCTCTTTGTATTGCATTGCAACGTGCACTGTTGTGCGGTTTGGTGGGCCTTACTGTCTGACTGAGGTGGGGGTTGTGAGAGAGGGGCTGTATCTGTGGGGGGGCTCCCACATGATCTGGAGGCCGAAGCTGCCTTTGAAGGTATGAGCTGTTGGATCCTCTGCCAGGCTAGCTGTCTGATCAGCTCCTCATCTAGCTTACTCAACTCGACGTCTGCAAAGACAGCACGCAGCACAGATACTTAATGAGTATATTACTAACTCAACTTGTTTCTGTGTTATGGCTCTTCAGAGAGGTGTCGCTGAGTCCACTGACCCTGCATATGAGGTAGAGGAACAGTAAAGGTGGAGGAACAGACTGTAAAAGGCTTACCTCCGTTATATTCTGTCACAGGCTTTACGTAGCTGGAGGAGTCCCTGACACAGGAGGAGGCGGAACTAGAGACCATGGAACTGCTTCCAGGAGACATAGCACCAGGACTAACCTTTCCCTCTGAGAGAGCGAGAGACAGAAAACAGCAGAGGTCAGTCCACAAATGACTTCCATGACCTCAATGAGGGCTTTTCATGCCAGATGCATCCACAAGCCTCTAAAGACAGTTTCCTGTCCAGTGTATCCCACTCTCCTTGTGTTGCAGTGGACGAAATCTAACAAACTCCTGCAGATATGGGGGTTCAGCGTGAAAAATAAGAGAATTTTACTTTGGAATATTAACATTTCAGCATGAATACCCATTTAAGTGTTTGGGCGGTGGGGGTGTCTCTTCTCTACTTGTTGTGGGTAATACTTTACCTGGGGGGAGAAGTGAGGAGGCCAGTCGGTTTGAATCCTGACACACTACGGGACACGGTACACTGCGATTCATCAGCGCAACCACTTGTCCTCTTACAGTGTCCTGAGTGGCACTTTGAAGCTGACTGGCACAGGGGGGCAAAGGGGAGGAGGTGGAGGAGGAAGAGAGGGATGATGAAGAGGAGAGGCTGTTTGTCTGGGCGCAAGAGCTGCGCAGGCTACTGTTTTCAGTTTTTATCTCTGTTGTTTCCACATGATTGAACAATCCCCGGCCTGAGGGTGTTGGATTGTGGGGCACAGAGGAACCGCTCGGCCTGTTTGGGGACTCGGTTTGGCAGCTCGCTTTGGCGCTCTTGTGACTTGCCAAAGGCCCATTCACTCTCATGCTTTTCTCTATTGCTCCATTGGAGTTCCTGCAGCAGCCCTGACATGACCTTTCCCTACAAGGGCTGCAGTCTTCTCGCTGCTCTGCGGAAACCTGGAGATCCAGCACCGAGGCCCCCTGGGGGCCAGCAATTGTACTGCAGGGCTTGGAGCAGACAGCTGCCGAATCTGCCGTCCGTCTGGAGGAGAAGTGGGACCTTAGCTCCTCGGCTGCTCCACGTGGCTTTATGTCAGCTTTCTCCGTCTGCTCACAGTCCCAATACGAAGGTGTCATCTGCTTAGCAGACAAATGTCCCACAATGTTGCACTGAAGTGCAACTAAATCCTCAAGCCACTTCATAACAAAAAAATAAAAGACAGGAAAAGGAGAAAAAAGATAGATGAGAAATCAAACCTCTCCAATATAAACAGATGTTATGCTACATTCAGGGGTTTTCATGCCTACCTCCTGCTGCTCAGCGTTGGTGGCTATGTGCTGACTGGGTGATGTGTGCATTTTGTCTGGAATGCCTTTGCAGATCAGCTCCCCGCTGCGAACTCTGACTGGCTCCATCAAAGGTGGAGGGCACTGGTACTGGCACTTTATGGCATCAGGAACCTGCAGACACACATATACACACACGTGAATAAGCGTTACGCACTTCTATAGAAAACTTGTCCGTAACGTCGATCTTGGTCGAAACGCAAACCGAAACGGCCGTACCTTGACCGTCTTCTTCTTGGTATGCGGAGAGCTTTGATGGTTTGCTGGGTTTCGCTGGTGGACCCATCGCAGGAAGTCCACTTTGACGGCATGTTGGGACACTCTGTCTTGAAAGTGGTCGAAGAGCTGGCAGCGGTTACTGAGGGCGTGGCTGTTCTGGTTCAGCTAAAAACAGTGGGGACAGATCAGCCTACCGTTTCATAACGTGCCTTAACCTCATAACTGTGCTTTAAATGGAAAACTCATATGTGCAGTGCATGGAGATCTGTGTTAATGCAAAGTTGACTTCACTCTATTCACGTACAGAAAATGCTTCTGCAGATAGATCGTTCAGAGACAACCGTCTCACGGTATTTCTTCAAGTTTTTAATCGAGCACATTCTTATGTAATCCTGGAGATACTTGCAGGATTTCAGGAATAGCCGTTATCTGCTGCCCGCACTACTTACAACGATGTTCTCTATGTGGTTCGGACACATCCATTTTCCCGTGGGCATGGCAGTGAGAGGAGGGCAGAGACAGTCCATGTGAAACAGGAGGGGGCAGTAGTTGCATTGGATCAAAGGGGCAAACCTGCAACTCCTGTGGACCAACAAGTCAGTTACCATCTCCCACAGTGGGAAAAACGATCTACATCTGAATTTATCCCTTAGGCGACTGAAATACTTCGACAGTAAAACATGCAATATTGCCCAGGGTTTAAAATGAATTAACTGTGAATGAATAATAAATTAAATGTGTTTGGGGGATGTTTTGTCCTCGGGTTGCTGAGTTCATACCTGCTACAGGAGAAGCACACCTTCACTGGCAGTGGGACCAGGCCGTTGGGATCCTTCTCGTGCTCTGGTCTCTTTAAAGTTTTCACGCTCATCTCCTCTTTCCTCCTTCTTTTACCGCTTCCTTTAAATGGGCAAACAACATTACGATATTAAACAATGATCTTTTTCACTGAGCATCTCACAACCCTGCACATGATGCATCCCAAACAACGGGGCGTATTATGACAACAGATTAGTGATCGTCTTTTGGTTATACTCTACACGAGATAAAATATAATCTGTTCATGACCATTCGCATATAAAATGAGGCTCTGACCGGGTAATAGGGTGGAGCAGGAAAGCTCATTGGGCAGCTGGAACTGGGCGGGGTTTCTCTCCATGGCAGCAGCGATGAGCAGTTGGAAGGGCCTCTTTAAGTGAGGCGTGATCTTCTCCGGCTCTAAGCTCGGAGTTTCATCCTCCACGTCCAGCATGTCTTCGTCCACGTCGTTCTGTTCCGAGGGCGTCGGCGTGTCTGTGGAGGTGTTGGAGGTGGGCGTGCCAGGTCGGCTGGTGGTGTGACGTTCCAGGAGGTGCACCTGAGCCACGGTGACCTGCACACCCCCTTCTCCGGCAGTCACGCTGTCCATTTGCACCGCGCCCAGCTCCAGCTCTGCCCCTGGTGAGGCAGAGGATCGTCTGGAGAGCTGCTGCTCCGTCATACCATTCGTCTGCTCCGTCTTCAGCTCCCTTTTCTGTTAGAGACACACACACACACACACACACACACACACAGTCCATGATTAAAACTCACAATGTTCATGCAACAAACGAAGTGCAGCTGCTTTACATAGCTTAGAAGAGTAGTTCTCAACTCCAGTCCTGAAGATCCCATTTCCTGCATGTTTTTAACTCTTCATTATTACAGTTAATTGAGCTAAATGATTAGCTGATCAGTGGAATAACAGATCAACAGACTTTACATAATTATAAGAAACTCAACTACTTATAAGGAAAACAACTGTGACCAACCTTTTTATGGATGTTACAACGATGACAAATCCAGTTTCCAGGGGGCAGCATTTCTTCACTCAGTGGTGGGTTACTGTAGACAGAACACAATGGCGGGGGGGGGGGGACAGAGTAAGTGTGGTGTTGGTCTTGAGTCTTTGTTCGTGCATAACCATTCAGCACATGTTGAGACACAGATGCAGCGCACACGGGCCGCCTGCCAGAGGGTGTATCGAATGAACATAGTTCCTCCCGCAGGCGGCAAATGAATTGCTTTATCTTTACAAGAATGAACATCAAAGGATATGGCATGTCTAGAACAAAACAATTAACGCAGTGATCAAAACACCTCTCAAATGATACTGTGCCTTAGTTCAGATATGCAACAATAAGTTTTAGCCTTGCATAAGCCACTGGAAAAGCCTGAATACCTGAAAGCGGCATATGATAGGGCAGTAATCATGAGATTTGTGGTTTTTCCGCTTATCTGGTTAGGGTACATTAAAAAAAAAAAAGAAAAATCTCCTATCCCCTGTCATGTACCATAGTTTGTCTCCCTCTAGTGGCAAGCATTGTGTGTTGGCTACACAATGTCTCCTCCTAGTCAACATAAAGAAACAGCAAATGCAGCAAACTGAGGACGGTTTGGTTATTTTTAAAGATCATATCTATTCATGAGGCAGGCGAGCAATACGTAAACAAGGAAAACTGGTAAACCTTCAGCTGAATGAGACATTACAAGTATCACTCAAAACATCACTAAATAGAATTGCATGTGTAAGAATTGCAACATCTGACCAGCTGGTAATTAATCATGTTTTGGAGACCTTCTAGTGGAAAAAGAAATAATTTAATGGTGATTCATTTATTCCTGTGTTTCTACTACTAAAGGATGTTTGTAAAGCACTGGAGCAAAACATTTGTAGGAAAGGCCATAAAACTATAAACAGACTCAAATCTAAACTTTCTTTCTCTCTTCTTTGGTAAAGTGGGTGAGCAGTAAGTGACACAGTCTGCAGACACAAAAAGGTTTAACTAATTACTAAACCCAGACCATACCATCCAAAGACTCATAGCAACGTGCTGAAACGGACAAACTATCACTGTGATTTTCAGAGTTTGGTTTTGAGTATGCTACACGTTTTGTCGCACATCTCATTCAGCTCTTACCATGTACCTCAAATGTCTGTAATATAGTTATCTAGACAAACACCTGTTGTTGTTTTTTTTAAGTAGCAGTTTTTAAAATGCACATTACGCAACTTCAGAACAGTTTTGCGAAATGCAAAAGACAAAGTACCAGCACTGTAAATGAAAGGCCGCGGGGCAGTGATCACAGCAGAGAAGTTCCCCTCCCTCGCGGCAGCTATCACAGGTGATTTGGTTGGTGACCCTGTCTGCATTCCGAACCTCCCTCACGAGTTTGCGTTTTTTCCCTCCATCTTCGGATCGTGGAGGCGCGAGAAGTTGTTGTATCTGCTGTAAATAGTTTACATGCAAGTTGTTAACTACACTCGAACTAGCAGTTATCAAGTGTAGAGCATCTGGCAAAAGATTTAGGACCGATGGAATTTCAGAAGGCCGAGACCAGGGCACATAGGATGAATTACGAATAAAAGCAACTCTCATTCAAAGTATTAACACATGAAACAGATATTAAGTTCACTATGATACACACAATTTTTCTCATTATCCAGACGCAGTTTCACAACTGTGAAACTGAGGTTAACTTCCCAAATTATCATTCCCAGACGGATTGACACTGGCACTGGCAAGTAAACTGACTGACAGAACTAGCCGCCAGCACAGTAAAACGAGTTGGTCAGTTATATTACCACCTCTCAGTGTTTACTCTAGCATTGACAGTAACTTGTAACATTGGCTGAATGATAACGGAACTGGAGAACAAAAGAAAGTACTACATTAAAAAGAAACTGTAGATTTTTTTCTCACCTCCATTAGACCCCCAGACGTATCCAAATCGTACACAATCGCTGGGGTCTCCATTTTGTCCCACATTCATATAGCTGAGATTAGCATGTAGCAAACAATATCTTCGCTGAAGAGGTATCGCTAATCCACGACAGCCACAGTTGACGTGAGCAATCTATGTGACAGTCTGGTTCGGTTTACTGTTCTACATCCGTCGTTGTCGAGATAATGCCGTTTCCAACTGCAGAAAAAAGGTTTCCGTTGTACACTGTAAACGAAGCTTTGACTCAAGCAAACCAAGGTTATCCAATCAAACCATCCACTGCTTGCTAGGTAGCTAGCAGTCCAGCATCTCCTTACAGTAAACTGTAGCTAGCAATGTACGCTAACGAAAAGCAAGCCAGTAATGTGGTGAACAGGTTTTCGTCTAAGTGCGTAGATCTTAGATGGTCTATAGCAAGGATTACTGTCACATAAGTAAGTAAAGTACTGCTTCCTGCAACAATAGGTATATGCACCGACTATGTTTATGCGGCCTAACCTACATGGACCTTCTTTCTGCTCCTGCCACTGCCTTCTGCAAAGATGCTTGTAAAATGAACAAATCCGTTATATTCCATTGTTGAAGAAAACGAAATTCCGATGAAACTGAAAAGCCAGGCAATTTCAGTTTAGGATGAAATTCTGATGCAGATTCGCATATGGAGAATATTGACCCAAAGATGCAGGTATCACAAGTATTGTTTTGGAAAAGCAACTATCCTCGCTAACTAGCATTGTGCTAGCCACAGACAACCCATTGAGTTGGCGCAAATGCGATTGAAATGACGTACAGGCATACGTCCTGACGTTTGGGGAGTGAAGCTAAGTAGCCATCTTGAGTAAGGGTCTGATTCTTCAAAGTGCTTTAGCTACGTTATAATGCATCTGTCCATTTAAAACGCATCGAACAAAACGTATTCCTTACAACGCATTTTGAACACTTTAAATGTCTATTGAATAGCAAAAAGAGTATTCAAAATTGTTACATAAGCGCGTGGGCTGATTTATAGTTGTACGTAGGCTCTACGCAGAGCCTACGCAAGTGGCAAGTAGAATGTACGCCGTAGGTGCGGCGTAACCGCGTACTCTGTGCTGTAGCCTGACACGCACCTGCCTAGAAATACTACACGTCGTGGCGACGCAGACCGCAACAACTGTGATTGGTCAGCTTGGTAGCATCGCGTTTCCTCCTACGCATTTCCGGCTGCTCCTTCTTCTCCGCTATTTTCGAACATGGATCCAATCGAGGAGAGGTTAACTGAGGAAGTCCGTAAATATGTACATTTGTACGACTCCTCTTCGCCACATTACAAAGACTGCCAGATGGCAGCAAATTCATGGAAAGAGATTTCTACAAACATAGGTTTGGACGTCACGGAATGTACAAAGAGATGGAAGAACTTGAGGGATAAGTACGTTCGCCTCCGAAAAAGGTTCGCTAAGATGAGCGGGGACCCAGGCAGGGAAAAAGTGCCCGCGTTTTATTTGATTCTTTCCTGGCTGGCACCGCATATAAAGCACCGAGACACAGAGTCAAATTATGACAACAACGAGGTAAATATAGCATATTCTTTGTATAATAAACGTCTATGTTGTAAGTGTTTAGGCCAGCTAGCAATACTATCAAGTTGTAAACACGGCATATTGATTTGCGCAAAGATGCAAACGCAGTAACCAGTGTTCTGCCAATGCAGCCTTATACCGTTTTCTCAAGGATGGCAAAGAAGAGGAAGAGGAAGGAACAGGATGATTGGCTTCAGAAGCAGGTTGCCCAGTTGGAGGAACGCAGGGTGGAACTGCAACAGAGCCTGTTGCAGGACAGCGATGAGCTCTCCAGGTTTGGACAAACTGTTGCAGACATGCTGCGGAGGGTGCCGGAGGAGCACAGGGCACAGGCGATGTTTGACGTCTACAAACTACTGTTCGAGAGGCAGCAGCAGAAAAAATGAACAGTTGCATAATTTAATATTTTTGTCAGTTCCTGTTACTCTTTTATGGAAGCACATTGCATTCACAAAAGAAAAAAAGAAGACATCTACACCTTATCACGTTATTATGAGTTACTATCTCGTAATTACAACTAAAGATCTCACAATTACGAGAAAAGATCTCGTTATGACGAGATAAGGATCTCCTAATTATGAGAAAAGATCTCTTAATTAAAAGATCAGGATCTGCTAATTATGAGAAGTTAAGGTAGCCTAGTTCCGGTGTTCTCAAACTATGACAGGCCAGTCCGCAATGAGGAAACTGCTGGTCTGTAGAGTCCTTCCTTTGCGCTAGTCAAATTGTGCTCGGTGCCTCTGTTACTTGCCAGATGAGAATAGTACCATTTTATTCAGGATTATGGAATATTAAGCAAGTTCTTGCGGGCAGGAGCACATTCTAGAATCTTGTATAAAGTGTTATTACTTTCAAAGCAGGAGGTTCAGTCAAGGGGGCGGGCACCTGGCAGTTGCAGACTGGTGCATCATAGGGCGTTTCTCAATATGGAGTACGTCAAGTACGGACTCCTGTTCTTGGGGATTCAGACTTGGCAAGTTCAGCTCAGGAGTCCAGACTCCAGGATACAGTACGCCCAGTCTGCATTTGGGACAGCATCGTTCTTGCTGACAACACAGCTCAGCTCTGCTCTAGAGTCTACCCGGCATTTTCACCATTATCTTCACTGATATTTTCAATAAAATAATGTATAATATAATAGACCAAATTGCCTGCGTTCGTTTTCATTTAAAAAAAAAAAAATTAATTAAAATATTATTTTAAAAAAACCAATATATATATATATATATATATATATATATACACACACACACACACACACACACACATATATATATATACACGATATGTGCCTATAAAAGGGTCAATGGCAGGAAATAATTGTGGGGCTTTTTAGTTATGGTGGAATTAGTTTGTGTTTGCTGAGTGAGGAGTACAAAAAGAGTCAAATAAAACCTGAAGAAAATGCATTTTTGGGATGCTTGACTACCCAAGTCCACACAAGTGCAAGTAGGTCTAACTGCATAACATGTGTCAACCTCAGGGTGTGTGTCATGTACTGAAGTGGGCGTGTCGTGTAGTCTGCGAGACTGCAGACAGACCCTTCTCCAGAAGTCACCTGCTGATGCATTGTTGATAAACCCCACGAATCGAGAACACTTCTGGGGATTTGATCTGTACTTGGCTAGATGTGAACTTTGAATTGGAACAGTAATTAGGCTGTGACTGATGACGTTTCACAAGTCCATGGGAACACAAGTACAGAGAAGAACGCATACTGAGAAACGCCCCTGTCGCTGCCTGATTTTTGGGCGTGAGTGCAGAAGTCCAGTCTGCAAAACGCTTGCGCAGCATTTTTGCACATGCACATACAGGAATAATTTAGGACACTACCAGATTTGCATTGCATTTTTACCACATTACATCATATTTTTGCGTCCCCTGCCCGATTTGCACCGCCCATTTGTAACACTTTATGGTGTCATATCCTATTCATGGTGTTGTAGTGTCACAACGGATGTTAGATGTCTAATATGAGAAAATCTTAAATATAATATACTCTGTTTTGTTGTTTTTTAACAACATTGAGGAAGCAAGACAACAAAAATCTTACGGCAACCATAAGACAAAATCTGTCACAGTGCATAATCAACGTTAGTAATTATACCCTGATTTAAAAAAAAAAAAAACCCAAAACGGTTTCACATTACATATGTACTTTTTGCTGCATTATATTTAATTAAAAATGCAGGAGATGTAATTCACTTCCAGTGCATATTCATTGTAACAAAAGAATGGACACAGCTTTCACATCACAAATAGACAACTTTATTTCTAAAGGTTGAGAGCACTACATGTGCAAACCAAAAATGATTTGGTGGTTGTCAAACTTCAAGTGAACTATGCGTTCTTGCTGATAAACAGTTAGGTTTAGAGCAAAGTGTATAAACAGCTTACTCCAGCAGTGAATGTTATGCTTGGCCTACAGAGAATCTTTGCAAAAACACAGAACTTAAATAACATTATCAGGAGTATAGGCTAACATTCCGTCTCTCAGTGAAAACACTACACGTTTTTGTACTGTAAAATGTTTACGTATGAGCAGTACAGATCTGGCCTTGCCGGAAAATGTCATATGTGCACACTATGCTTTAGATAGTTCGTGTGCGCGTTGCAGACCGGAGTTCTGGACTTTCAGTAAGTGCCCTTCGCCCAAAATCGGGCAGCGCCAGCTCCTCCTGATGCATCTTTGATAAGCCCCACGAATCAAGAACACTTCTGGAGATTTGATCTGTACTTGGCTAGATGCGAACTTTGAGGTGGAACGGTACTTAGGCTGTGACTGATGACGTTTCACAAATCCATGGGAACACAAGTACAGAGAACAACACATACTGAGAAACGCCCATAGTTTGAGAAGACCGGAACTAGTCTGCCTTAACTTTTCTCATAATTATGAGGTCTTTTCTTGTAATTATGAGATTGTAATTCATAATTACGCTGTAAGGTGTCTGTTTTTTTTCTTTTGTGAATGCAATGCGCTTCCACACTGTTTATACTGTAAATATGAATGTGTAAATATGAACAATTGCATAATTTAATATTTTTTCAGGTTGTGTATACACTTACTGATTATACATTTGATACACTTATATTTGGGTAGTAAACCGTGTGTCATTTTCAGTGCTTGTCAGCTTTGCACTTTTTTCCCCCTCATTATTTATTTATTCATTTTCATCTTTTAACAATCACAGTTACAGATCAGGGAATGCAGAACTGAGGGGAGGGGAAAAAAATAATAGTAAAAATAAATAAATAAATAGGAAGAAATAAATGAAAACATAATTGAAAAACAAGATCAAGAAAATAAAATTTTACGGTCATAGTTTGTATGTCTCTTTTCTACGTAGTCAAGGCACATAATCTGGGCTGGGTGGATGGTCAGAGGTCCACAAGGGGTTCATCTGTTCTCAGAAAGGACCCTTTTAAAGAATATGTGCGCTGTTCCAGTTGCAGTGTTTGATTCAGAATTTTTTTGAACGAATTAAATGTTGGAGGTCTTTGTTGGTTCCAGTTGAGCAAGATGCATTTCTTTGCTATATATGATATTATGCCAATCCTCTTAACAGATATGGGGTCTAGTGTCCTGTCCAGATCTGTATCAAAGAGGTACCGTATGGGTGTACTGTCCAAGGGAATTTTCAAAACCTTGGCAGTCAGGTCGTGTACCACTTTCCAAAAGTGTTTTTCTACATTCCCAAAAAACAATGATAATTGACCCTGTACATATTTGACAACGATGACATCTAGAAGATGAAATAGGATACATCTTACTTAAACTGACCAGGGTGACGTTCATCCTGTGGGTAAATTTGTAATTCTGTTCAATTATTTTAGTACAATTATTTTAGTACAAGACAATGGTCATCACAAAGATCACATCCCAGATCTTTTTGCCACACAATCTTAAGTGGGGTCAAGGAAGAACTATGATGGTCTAACAGAGCACTATAATACAAAGAGATTTTCCATTTCAATCATGTGGAGCTTTCCAGAATCTCCTCTATGCTTGACACCCCCAGAGATAGTCAACCTGTCCTTTCCAGAGTAATTAGGTGATGAATTTGTAGGTATTTATAAAAATCCTGTTTTGGAATTTCAAACTCTGATCTTAAATCCAAAAAAGATTTCAGAGAACAGGATTTGACACTTATGTTTACCATATTCTTTCCACTACATCAACAGGGACTTTCCAGTTGAGGGTGGCAAGTCTGGATTGGAGGATAGAGGAGCTAGCATAGAGATTTTGACGGAGGACCCACAAAATTTCTTCACATCTTGCCAAGCCTTAAGAGTATTGTGAATTACATAGGTTCTTTATACTGAGTGTAGTGCATTTATGTTATTGATAATTGGTAGAAAGGTCAGAGGGGTAGGAAAGCAAAGTTCTTCTTCATTATCTGTGCAGTGAGCAGCTCTGCGATTTTGTGCCCAACTAATCAGGCTCTTTTGTCTGGGCGGCCCAGTAGTACAACTGAAAGTCTGGGAGTCTCAGTCCGCCTCTCTTTAGTTTAAGTTTTAAGAGCTGTTCTGGATGAGGAGTTCTTCCAAATAAAGGAGCTTATCATTTTGTTTATGGATTTAAAGAATGCTTTATCCAAATCACAGGGCAGTGACTGGAATACATAGCTAAACCGTGGCAATATGTTAATTTTAATTACGTTAATTCGTCCGAGAAATGAGAGGGGAAGCAGATTCCAAGGTTCCAACTCTTCCTTGATTTTTTTTAAGTTGTGGGGCATAGTTTATATGAAACAAATCTTTAAGAGGGATATTCACCTCCAGATACTTAAATCCACTCTGCGCTCCGGTGAAGACGGAAATGCTCTTGAGTTTACCAGAAACTGACGAGCTGAGTAAGTGGGCACTGGATTTCGCCAAGTTAAATTTATAGCCTGATATCCCTCCCACCTTTTGTTTTTTGATATAACATCACTTTACACCCTGTATAGCACTGTGCGCGTTACTGCAAATAAATAACAACAGCTTGGTTTTATAACAGGCCTTTATTTAAACGGTTACATGTCATTTATAGGTTCATTTAGTTTACGTCCTTACAATCTACTGATAAAGTTGGCCTGGACGCATTATGTTGTTCTGCCGTGGCAAAATTCCATGGGCCAACTGAAAAAAAGCCATCGTGTCATTCCGTTCACCAATGGCAGCTCTGGTGGAACGGCGACGGCAACGGTACGGTAACGAGGATCTAGAGCTTCCAAAAGATTCGCGTCCCACGTCACCACTCTTCGCCACTCGCCTGGCTGAGGTGACCCTGTAGTGTTTACGTCTGCAAAATTAGCAGGGCTGTATCTGCTCACAGTTGTGTCGGCTGCATCAGTGTAGGCCAGGAAGTTGTGTAGAGCGATACAGCTCTGACAACGCTCACTGCTTTGTCAGGCGGAAATTCAAGTGGTCGACCGAGGATTCTCCAAAATGCCAAATGTGTTCTCAATCACCCGTCTGGCTCTGGAGTGATGCTAGCTGTAGATCTGCTTGTCCATGGTCATGTTCATCCCTGCAAAATGTAAAACATACAGAGTATTAATGAATAGGAAATCATGTGGCAATGTAGCTATAATCACTACAAACACTTAGGGGAATATATATATATATGTGTGTGTGTGTGTGTGTGTATAGCACTATTACATGAAATTAATTTTCACTGAGTTCAGTGGGTAGTGCTGTTGCCTCGCAGCAAGAAGGTCCCAGGTTCAATTTGCCAGGGTCCTTTCTGGGTGGAGTTTGCATGTTCTCCTCCCATAGTCCAAAGACATGCAGGTTAGGTGAATTGGATTCATACATGTGAATGTGTGTGGGAGTGTGTTTGTCGGCGTGTCTGCTGTGCGATGGACTGGCGACCTGTGTTTCCCTGCCCAGTGAACGCTGGGATAGGCACCAGCACCCTCTGTGACCCAAATTTGGATTAGTGGCTTTTGAAAATGAGTGAGTCTGTGACATACCTGAAATGGGACGCATGAGATTATTGTGTAGGGGTAATGCAGAATCATCAACGATTAAATCCTGCTCCAGGAAGACTGGCTGGTGGGGGCAGGTTCAGTTTATGTTCAAGCAGCATAGAACCATAGAAGATGCCCTCGTCTCATTCCCGTCCGCATCCCCCCACATCCACCATGGTAAACCGATACGTGGCGTCGCAGGTAGCCATCAGGACAACGGAGTGTGCGCTCTTGCAGTTGTAGTAGTTGCTCCCGGCGTGCGACGTTGCCTTGATGTTCACACGTTTTCCGTCTATGCTGCCGACACAAATAGTAGCCAAAAATCAGCTGCAATAGCTAACCGTTGGGCGACCGAAGGGCAGGGAGGGAACACTGGCTGTAGTGTTTTCCTTTAAACTCCACAGACCTCCGAAATTATGAAGGACACTGCTTGACGCCAGTTTGTAGGTAGCTGCTATAGCCTGTTGGCTTCCACCTGAGGCTAAAACTCGAATGGTGATGGCCGGTCTCTGAGTAATGTTTATAGGGATACTGCGCGTACACTGATGCGAGATAAATGTTTGCAGACGACGAACCAAATCGTCAAGTCCACCTGCGGACATCCGAAATGATTTGAAATGCATTTCCTCGTCCATGTTTCTCAGTGGTATTTACAATTTGGTATTTAGCCGTTTTTAAACCAAAGCGACTTCAATCAGGTTTAACCTCCTCATAAGCAAAAGATCACAGTAGGAATGGAAATTAATTATTTTCAGTACCACGCTCCTGAATATCCTGCAACGATAAAACAGAAATATGCACACAATTTTCTGGCCGGACAAGCACAGAAAATTCACCCTCCTTCTGCCTCAATCGGTTCAATGGTCGTACACACCACCTCCTCCTACGTCTTCTCTCTTTTCTGTGTTGCAGTAATTTCAGTAAAAGTAACTGCTGTTCAACATTTATTAGCTCCAACTCCAACATGACCCGCTCAGTTTCAGTCGCCATGGTTTGAAGTACACGCAGAAAGTCTATCTAGTGGTATAGAAACCCCACCGCCAACTAGCGTTTTGGCGGTGTAATTGCAGAGCGACGCAGACACACCAGCGCACAACTACTGTATGCTCACAAGGCTGGCTAGACTAGTATCCTCCCGTCCACCGGGCTGATGCTTATTGAACTGCCCATGCGGGTCATGAAAAACGCATAGTTTAGTGTAAACACAGGCACCGGAGATGGAAAGTGAATGTAAACAATCGGGTCAAATAATAGGATATCGGCAAAATATCGAAAATGGTTTCGATTTTTGAAGTTTAAACGCAGCCTCAGGGGCACATCAATAACCCTGTTTTCCTCTCCACTGCTGACTGCCCCTGATGACTTTTGCCATCTAGTGGTACTAATTGTTTGCAGCGTTGGCGGCTGGGAGCGATTCTGTTCAAGCAGTTCCTCTCTTAAGCCTTTTTACGTGCCACTAAAGTACTGGGCATTTAAAAAAGAAAGGAATAGACTGAATGAGAGGAAGCAAAAGCCTGGATTTAACGCAGCTATGATCATGTTAGTAGTACTGATGGAGGTGTGGATACCAACGGCAGTTATCAAAAGAGGTTCGGTGTTGGCTCACAGCAGCATTACTCTTTTAGCACAAATGTATGATGGTATGATCAAAGTTTCATTTAATGCAGTGTTTCCCAGTTCTGCACCTCGAAACCCATAGCTCTACACATTACAGTTCTCTTCAATAACACATCCCCCTTAGCAATGCAAGGGCTTTTTCATTAGAGTTGAATAGGGTATCTAAGAAGAGTAAGTTAGACGCCTGAAATAGGGAGAGTGGCGGTAATCTAGGTGCAGAATTTAAAAACACTGCCAACTGTAAACTTAACCATACCGCGTGTACACCAGGAGCAGGAAGCACAGAACTATCAGAATTGCGCTCTCCGTGTCGTCCTCATAACTGTCGCCCAAACAGTTATTCTAAAAAATAAACAAAATTCTTTTTTTAAAAAAATGCACAGGCTCTAGAGCGCCAACAGCGCAGAACCGCAGTGTAACAGATTCTGACTTCGATGATGTTTCAAATGTCTGGAACAATTATCTCTGTAAATGTCAGAATTTATCCTTAGTGGAGGAACAGTCTGAATATGTGTCTTACTGTCTTTCCGTCGTGAAGCACAGTTGTAGTCTGAACATTTTCCTAATATGAGATCACTTAGTGGTTTGGTTTTAATAGAGCTTTGTCACTTGCTTTGTCCCTGATACAGATTTTTTTTAAATAATTAATTTACATTCTATTTAGGTAGAAGCTAAGTGTAACAGCTCCATATACAGTAAAAGTGTTCTAAGAGTGATTTCTAAATAAGCATATTTTGCTTTGCATTGATGTGTTGGGTTTCCTGCGTTCATGTAGGCCTGTACATATCGTCCTATATCAGACTATATCTGTTTTTCTATATCGGACTGTAACTGTCCAATTATTCCTGAAAACATGCGGTTTAATCACTATACAGTCATGTCAGCTTAAGTGAGAATGCTTACGAAAGACATGACTATTGCTGACATGTGTATGCCTGTCGTTTAAGCAGCAATCGCTGCTTTTTACCTACGAGCAATGGCACACACGGACTGGTCAATTCTCGATTTTTTTCCCTCTTGATTTCTGATTCAATTTGCATTGAATTACTTAAGAAGTAAACAGAAACTTTAGACAAATTTATATAACATTTTTATTGAAGAGATATTTTGTCCATGAGGTGGTTAATTATAACATTATACAATGAATCAAAAATATAATATTTAATCATCATTGTCAACCGTTGATTTAGATTTACTCTTGATAAAAAGGGAAATAATTGCAGTGTAATTAGGTGACTCAACAATGCCTTATGGATACACATACAGTGCACTGAAGGCAGCCTGTCACTGAAAAACATTGAGGCATATTTTATTACGATGCAGTGAGATGAATGACAGAAAAAAGACAATTTTTCCTTAATTTTCTGAGTTCTGTGACTATTTTTTTTAAACAGACACTGAGTTAAACATAAAACACACAGTTTATTTTTTTAAACATATTCTGATCATCTCATTAATGATGATGTTCTCTGTTTCAAAACTTGCCTGTCACTCAAACCATTAAAATAATCATGTGTAAACAAGGCATAGAGCTTCAAATCAGAAATTCTAAAATTCTCTCCCCCATGTTGCCATTACTATTAATACTAAAGACAAATATCAAGTGATGTAAAGAACATACAACCAATAATATAAATAATAGCTTATACCATGTAAATAATAAACCTGATATATACATAGGTGGAAGCAGTGTCTGGTAGAAATTATATATACAGTTTTAAATATACAACTCATAATGTACTGATAGATGTAAAGTTGGGCATCCATTATGTTTGTCAGAGTGTATAAAAATGCCCCCCAAAAAAATGAACCCATGGACAAATGTGTGGCGATTTATAAGAGCAACTGTACTATCTGTACTAACTGTACTGTCACATACAATGGTTCACACAAGACCTATTGGCACATAAATCATTTTAGATGCTCAGTGAACAAACCACATTGATGGAACTGGGCAGATTTGAAACAAGGTCTTCCATTATAAACAAACCCACAAATCAACAGTGAGAGAGAATACCCTGACAAACATTTTTAGATATTACAGTTTGATTTGAAGATTGTTCTCTACTTAATGATAAGTCTTGAACGGAACATGGTGTTTAATTAAACAATACATAAAATATAAATATACCAGATAAGAGCAGTAAAGTTCACTTTGTTGAGCAGTCACCAAACCTCTTCATGTTTCCTTGAACTTACCATGGAACATAAAAAAAACAAACCATGAAGTCCTTCTCTCTCTATATATATTTTTTCCCCAGCAGATGGAGTATTATAGACATAACCTTGAAAGTTCATGTGTGTTAACACTCTAAATTATTCCAATGCAAGTGTGAAGAAGAGAAAAATCACATTTGTTCATTTAAACGTCTTTGATATGTCAAACCGTATGCATTTCAATGACAACTTGATAAGAACCTTGTTTGCTTAAATGATGTTCACATTACTGTGGTCACATCATTGATTATCATGTTTACATTACATCACATCATTAAACAGCCCTCACTACCATTCTACATGAAAACTGCCAGGAGGTCAATAATGAGGATATGGTCTTAAAATCATCTGTAGGGATATTTGTAAGTATACAACAATCAATACCATTTTGCACTTAACTTTGTGGTGTCAAAGGTATGTTATGTGTCTGGTAATATTTAAATGGTAAAACTGTTAAGTGTGTTGAAGAAGCTTTGGGTTTCATATTTTCAGAATACTCGTAGAACAGATTTGAGAACCTCTTATTCTGGATGTAATATCTGGACGTTGTTTCTTTGTGTAATACAAGAGGTTTGGAATGTTCCTGAATACTGAATTTGTGATGCCATTCAAATGAATCAATGTAACACACAAATAAAAAAAAAAAAACTGCCTTAAACAGACAGAGTTAAATTAACACGATAATTGACAAAATTCTCGGTATCTTTCTTTTTTTTGAGTCGTTATTTGTTTTTATGGGATAAATCACCAGATAAAAACTGTACAAGCACGGCTGCTAGGTCAGCTCACTGTTATTGAAGCTCTACAAAAATAATATGGTGTTGTCCACATTCTGTGCAGTGCTTGTGGAGTTCCTCTAAACGGAGGGATATTTACAGCAGACTGGAAAAAAGGGCAGGAGAGAGGAGAGAGGCGAAGGAAATATTACGGGCAGAGGAAGTCACTAGAGAGATGAGAAATGCCACAATGGCAAGAGAGTTCCTTCATACTATGCGGGTGCGCAGTTTTTTTCTAAATGGAAACCTCGTACTCTCTTGTCTCCTGAAAACATACACAAACATAAACACAGAATATAAATAATACACACAGCAAGCATCTGGTTAATAATAAATTACTCATTTTTCTCAGGATCACGGCTATTTGCCCATTAATCGTTTTGAAATTCTGACAATGTTTCCGTCAAGGCCACTGAAGTAAATAATATATATATATTTTTAAGGTGCTGTTTGAGTCAATAAATGCCAAGTCATGTATTTCGCGATCTTAATCTTGCCAATTGCAAGGTCTCAATGAACAATAATCCCAAGGAGCTCTCAAAAATATCACAGAATCTTTTTTTTTTTGTCTTCCCCAGGCTCTGTTACTCTCAGACCTGCTTTTGCCCAGTGTCTGCCAGGGACCACAGAGATATAAATAGGAAATAATAGAGTTGCGCTCAAAGGACGACGCGTTTCCATTCGCACCTGCGAGGAGCGATGATGACTTTGTGTTGACTTCACCTCTCTCTGGTGACCCATTTAATATGAACATTTTACCTTACTGTCTCAGTGTAAGAGGAACACAGAGCTTTACACACAGTTAAAGCTCTAGGGAATGGAGTTTGTTATTGAGCTGCTTACAGATATCCTGCACCAAGGGGATTCTGTCAGCCACATGCATACAGTTCAGTACACCACAGAGAAACAGGCTGCGGTGAGAGACTAGGAAGAAACAACAGAGCTGTGAATTAACAACACGGGGCGAGACGCTGGCTACGGGGACCGTGCCTGTCTGAGAGGCTAAAGTAACATGCGGTGGGGTTGGTCGGACTTACCTCTGCGTTCTGTATGGGCGGCGGACAGAGGGAGACACACAGAGACATTGATTAGAAATCGGAAGGCTTGAGTAGTGGTGGATGAACATGGTGAAGGAGAAAAAGGAGACTAATGAATGAGTGTGCAGTGAGAAGACCATCAGATAAAAAGATAACATACTGTACAAAACAAGCATCTTCTCCTTCAGAAATAGCAGTGAATATATTTTCAGAACTAACTCTTGAACAAGAGCAGTTTTAGTGGTGTATTTCTTACGAAATCCTTTAAACTGTTCTGTTTCTCTTTTATATTCAGTGCTTTTTTAAAATTCTCCGAGCAGCTTCACCCACAACGTGATTCGAAAAACAAAAATATGCGTGTCTGGCATGTAATGAAACGCTGAAAAATGTGGAACATTTTCACCACTTAATTTAGACTGTGAGATGTCACTTCACAGTTAATTAGGTTTTAGGGAATGAACCCGCAATATGGTGACACAGATGGTGCTTTAAGTGCACATGTTTCCTCTCCAGATGTGGACCAGAACAAAAACACCTGAATACGGTTTAGTCAGGCGCACACACAGTCTCTTAATGAACCCATCTAGAGAAGTGAGACTGATGGTATTCGCAGTTTGTGATGTACTGACATGAGTAGACTTCAGTGTCTATGTGTAAGTATATGGATATGAATGAACGAAGTTATGCGTGATATGATAGGAACTATATGGAACCATCCTAACAGTGTTTTGGTGACTATACTTACTGTGTTCTCAAAAACAGGGCTGTCAACAGCTGTGTCTCCTCTAATGTGGTTGTACTGTGGGGATGCTGACATAGCCAGACGTAGTGATTTCCCTTGCACCCTGACACGAGAAAACGATCGATGATCGAAACTTTAACTGAAGGAGAAGCTATAGTTTGAACTGCCTGTTCAAACATGTCAAATAGAAACAAAAGACTTTTGCTTGAAT
Organism: Chanos chanos; assembly: GCF_902362185.1. Classification (NCBI taxonomy): domain Eukaryota; kingdom Metazoa; phylum Chordata; class Actinopteri; order Gonorynchiformes; family Chanidae; genus Chanos; species Chanos chanos. Next base: position 17,183,206 of record NC_044500.1, on the reverse strand, counting down.
TTTTGCATTATGTTACCTTGAAAAGTACAGATAAACTCCCAGGATTATGATGGTGATCATGGCAACAGGGATGAAAACAGCGATGGTCATGTTGGCTCCCTCCAGGGTGAAGTCTGTACTGGCAACTGATTAGAAACAAAGCTCAACATCACTCCTTTACTCAAGACGAGTTCTTATTTGCACGTGCAAACGACAAGTCATTGAAAGGCCATTGAAAGTATTATTTGCCTTTAAACTGGTTCGTCAATCTTAATCGTTATTGATCCATGGTAAAAATGAAAATTGTTGCTTTTACCTTCTAACCTGGGTTCCTTCAAATATTCTCGCGCAACAGCTGTGAGAGAAACAAACATTTGATTCTTGATTAAACAGTTTTGATTATGTGTATCACGAGGGCAACTCAAACAGATGTTGCAGCTTTACATCTGAAGTGGCCATTGCCAATAAGAAAAAGAACAAGACCAGGTTACAACACATAGTGCGCAGTTAATGGAAATGATAGTAATTCTAATGAGGAAATAATAGTGCAAAGGAGATACGAAAACGGTCCCACCTTTGCAGATGGGGGGTGGGCCGCTCCACTGGGAGGGTTGTCCTGGGACGCAGCGTATTGCTGACTGGCCTTGCAACTCATATCCACTCAGACAAGAGAAACGCAAGGTCTCCCCTGCCTGGTACACACGCTTTTCTGAACTAAGGATACTGAAGGAGGGAGTGCCTGGGTGACGGCAAGGCTCAAACGTATCAGCTAATGGGGAGGAACACACACACACACACACACACACACACACACACATACACAAATGTTAAAGGAGTCCTCTGGTTTCCCTGTCTACATCTGTCATTTGATTGAATTCATTTTCTGTTCTGTGTATTTCTACGCTTTGCAGTTCAACATTCTCCGTAAGTTCAGTCGAATCACTATCTGTCAGTACTTATTTCTTTTTCCATCAAACAATCAGGTCCACTCTCTCTCCCTCAAATGAACCCCTCTCACTATTATTCTCTGTAGAAACGCTATCTGATTAGATGATAAATATTTCTTCAAGACCATACAGTAAACTCTCCATGCCAAAAAACTTTCGGCTATTACTTGGAGGGAAGGGGTGGGGGTGGGGTGGGGGGGAATAGAGATTTCATGTACTCACGGATGCATTTGGGCAGTTTTTGGCTCCATTTAGGCCCACTTGAGTCTCGATGGTAGCAGGTGAGTAGGCTGTTGCCAGACAGTGAGTAACCTTTATTACAGATGTACTGTACTGTAGAACCCACCGTCAGCCGCGGGCCTGACATCACCCTACGACTGTGCTCCACTATTCCCGGGTCTGGACATGACAACACTAAAAAATGACCCCGCAAAACAAAACACAGGTCCTGTTTCAGTTTCCAGCAGGCATCATAAAACACTGAAAAACACAATATTGTCTATAAGTGAGAACAATATAAAATCAATAACACTACTAGAATTCAGCCACAAAAAAAAAACTCATTCCTTAAAGAGACTCTTACTGTAAATCAATAAATGTATTTACACAATATGCGGTCATGTGTCTGATACAGTCAATATAGTGTATAAACCATGGTCTATTAACCTCAGTAACCGATTCATTTTCCTCCTCATCATTCTTATATCGCATTCTCAATTCTTTCCACCAGTCTCAGAAAAACAACTCCCACTGTGTCTGACCAAAGGTGCATTACAAGTCTTAACGGCTGACCAAAAAGTGTCCGGTTGTTCTCCTCCCAACCAGTAGGTGGCGGCTATACTACATAAAACCAAGATCTCTAAGAAAATGCAACGTCTACAGGACTAACCAAACCTTCTTATCTATTATGGATGAAACCCAAAGTCTGCTGTTCAGATTTTACATGAGCAATGGCAAAATTATTTGTAATACGAAAGAAAGAAGGTAAAATTCTCCTGTGATTTGATCACTAAACAAGGCCCGATTAAACGGCTTCAAAGTTTGGTCTTGGCCTGGGTACACAAAAGCTGCAATTCCTCATTTCTATAGCTCTTTTTACAAGGTATCTAAGTGGAGCGGCATGCTGAGAACAGAGCGATAAAGGCTTCACAGGACAGTGTTGTTGTCACTGATCCAGCGCCTTCCCGTCGGCTGTCACAAGGAGAGATTTCAGACGATGGGTAAACAGAGGGAGAGGATGTTGCAGTTTATGAGGCAGCTTGTGATTGGATGGTTCGTGAACAAATGAGAAGCCAGCTATTGTGATAACGTTCTGTCTGGTAAGGTTTACCAGATGCTGTAAACCCCAAAAAGCCAAGCAAATGTGAACTTCATTGCCTGTCCACTCAAGAGTAGCCACCAGAATAAAACATGTCATTTTGTAACTCTGAGGTTCTGAAGGACCTAAAGTACTCAGCTGCTTGCATTCAGAATCAGTTCACAAATTGATTACGGGGGAAGCAACCATGCTCTTTCCTGTGGTGCTCCACAACAGGACTAAACCAGCACACTGTTCAACATCTACTATCTACTACCATCTATTAAAATGCCAGATTTGGGTGCCAGGTGAAAGATACAGTCAACAAACCCAGTTCATTTGAACTCAACAACAGAGAGAGTTTATAGAGTGAGTTAGAGGAACCACTGGGAGAGCTGATGTTACTTTATTCCCACCAACACACACCTCCATGTAATAAAGAGATTAATCTCAGCCCCTCTGTCTCGCAGCTGTACACCACAAACCCAATTCTCTCCACTGTGGGAAACAGACCTGTGGGGTACAGATGTCTGAGAGCTGACTGCTCGGGACTGAGCTCTGCTCTCTGGGATTCGCTGGCTCTTTAGTACAGGATGATACCTAGGACCTGGTTTAGTATTGGATGATACTTAGGACCTGGTTTAGTTAGAGAAGACACTTAGGGCCTGGTTCAGTTCAGGATGATACTTATGGCCTGGTTTACTTAGGGATGATACTACAGTTAGGGATGATACTTATGGCCTGGTTTAGTTAGAGATGATACTACAGTTAGGGATGATACTTATGGCCTGGTTTAGTTAGAGATGATACTACAGTTAGGGATGATACCTAAGGCCTGGTTTAGTTAGAGATGATACTACAGTTAGGGACGATACTTATGGCCTGGTTTAGTTAGAGATGATACTACAGTTAGGGATGATACTGATGGCCTGGTTTAGTTAGAGATGATACTACAGTTAAGGATGATACTTATGGCCTGGTTTAGTTAGAGATGATACTACAGTTAGGGATGATACTTATGGCCTGGTTTAGTTAGAGATGATACTACAGTTAGGGATGATACTTATGGCCTGGTTTAGTTAGAGATGATACTACAGTTAGGGATGATACTTATGTCCTGGTTTAGTTAGAGATGATACTACAGTTAGGGATGATACTTATGGCCTGGTTTAGTTAGAGATGATACTACAGTTAGGGATGATGCTTATGGCCTGGTTTAGTTAGAGATGATACTACAGTTAGGGATGATACTTCGGGCCTGGTTTAGTTAGAGATGATACTACAGTTAGGGATGATACTTCGGGCCTGGTTTAGTTAGAGATGATACTACAGTTAGGGATGATACTTAGGACCTGGTTTAGTTAGAGAAGACACTTAGGGCCTGGTTCAGTTCAGGATGATACTTATGGCCTGGTTTACTTAGGGATGATACTACAGTTAGGGATGATACTTATGGCCTGGTTTAGTTAGAGATGATACTACAGTTAAGGATGATACTTATGGCCTGGTTTAGTTAGAGATGATACTACAGTTAGGGATGATACTTATGGCCTGGTTTAGTTAGAGATGATACTACAGTTAGGGATGATACTTATGGCCTGGTTTCTGAGTCAGCTTTAAGAAATCATGCCTACCAAGATGACGTGGATGTGGATGGACAGAAAGACAGTCAGTCGAGTCGCTCGTGTACTCTGTCTCTGCCTGGTGACACTACCATATGTCTGCCATCAGATTTCTACTCTGCACTGTCTTCTGATCCCTCAGAAATGAGAAGTCACAAAGTCCAAAAAACAAAAATCCTTCTTTTTCAGAACACTCTCTGTCTGGAGGTACAGCTGGAGCTCACTGGCGCGTCGACAGAAGGAAGAGTGATTTTTGGAAAAATGCCAAACAAAAGGATAGATATTGTGAAGTGTGAAAATCAGTGAGAAAGAAATGCAATGACACTGCAAATTGAAACAGGCACCTTCATCCCTGGATGTCTTACAGAGAAGAACCCAAGTTATTACCAACCATCTCTTCTCTCCACTGTCCTCAACACCACAAAGCTGCATGGGTGGGTGAGACAGTGAGAGCTCATAAAATTCTGCTCTCTCTTCAGATGGGTTTCAAAAGCCCATTTCACCTCTGCACAGAACACTGCCTCTGATCAATGGCCAAGGTTATATTCATAGTTAGGTTATATTAGTAGTAGTTGTATTAATATATCAAGGTTATATTAGTTTATGAGAGTGATAGAATGTGTGTGTGTGTGTGTGTGTGTGTGTATGTGTGTGTGTGTGTGTGTGTGCGCGAAGGAGAGGGTCACCTCTTTCACAGGAAGGTAGGTCACCGCTCCAGGTAAGGTCCCACTGACACATGAGTGTCTCTGTGCCCACTACTTCAAACCCTGGGTAGCACTGGTACGTCACCACGGTCCCATGGACCAGCTCTGGATGAGAAGTTGTCTTCCAGCCGTTAGTGATTTCAGGAAGCTCAGGGCATGTATCATTACGGGGCACCTCTGAAAGACAGAGAGAGAGAGTGAGAGAGAGAGAGACAGAGAGAGAGAGAGAGAGAGAGACACAGAGAGAGAGAGAGAGAAAGAGAGAAAGACAAGAAGATTAACACGACCTTATAAAATGAGTTCAGGGCAATCCAAACACACATTAATAGCTAATAGGACATGACAAAAACTATCAACACAAGAGGTGGGGTTCATGTAAACAGTAGATGTGTGTGTCTAGTGAATCAAATAGAAGGTGTCAGTTTGGTGGTGACTGGCGAGTGCAGGGGGAAGCATGAAGACAGCTGCTAATCTGACTGCTGATGCCCAGTCCCCCTCACAACGGAGCCGAGCAGGGCACCGCACTCAGCAAACACCACTAATGAGTACAAACATGCATCGTAATTGTTTGCGCCTCCAGTAGGCTAGATCCCATGCACCTGCAGCACTTGGCCGAGTCTCTCCCCCCCCCCGCCTCTCTCTCTCTCTCTCTCTCTCCCCCTCTCTCTCTCTCTCCCCTTCTCTCTCTCTCTCTCTCTCTCCCTCCATCCCTCTCTCTCTCTCTCTCTCTCTCTCTCCCCCTCTCTCTCTCTCCCCTTCTCTCTCTCTCTCTCCCTCCATCCCTCTCTCTCTCTCTCTCTCTCTCTCCCTCCCTCCCTCTCTCTCTCTCTGTCTCTCTAAGTTGTTTTCTCTCTCTTGCATGGGGCGTGAAAGGACTGCAAAACATCTATCTCAGCCCTCTTCAAGTCATCTGCATTCTGCCTCTTTTCCCTCTCTCGCTCTCTCTCTCTGCATGGAATTCATTATGTCTTATCAGATCTCGTTTTATAGTTTGGCACCAGTGGCGTGCTGATGGAACGCTCTGCTCTTCGTCCCAGGGAAGGTGTGCGGCAGGAGCTATAGCTCAAAAAATGACCTAAGTTACTCTCTCTCTTTCTCTCTCTCTCTCTGTCTCTCTCTTTCTAAGGTCATGTCTGTCTTCTCCTTTGTTTCAGTCATTCTTACTCAGTGCTGCCCGCACACACATATGCATTCATATCAGGTAGTGAGGATATTAAGTCCCTGGTGATAATTCTACCATATCTCTCACAGGCAGCCAATTAACAGCTCTCACTTTTAATTAGCACGTCCAATAAAATTTCTTAACACTTTCTACAGGGCGACTGGAAGGCGGCTTATAAAAGTATCAATCATTCAACAGCTGATCTGATTCTCACTGCATTTGCTTGTTGGAAACACACAGTTGCAGAGAAGAACAAATCTATGGGAAATCTTACCAAAGAAGTGGACCACAAAGCCATTGTTATAGCCATAGATGTTGGTGGCTGGGTCTGACTGGAACTGGAGGGTGACGTCGGCCGTGGAGGTGTAGAGTTTGAAACGCGGCCGCGAGCCACCGTACTGACCGAGGATCTTGGCCGTCAAGTCATCGCCGTCGTAAAAGGTCAATAGGTCATTCTTCCCCATGTGCAGGCTGTAAACAGACAAAGAAATTCCTTTCATGTTTTAAAATCCGATTAAATTCAGCTGAGACAAGAGTCTGTCTGATCAGTTTGTCCTTCATTCACCTCCTCTTCCGCCTTTACCTTCTTTTCTTTTTTTACACGTCTTTTTTTTTCCTTTTGAAATTCTCTCGCTATGTACTCCATCTTACGTTCTCCCATCTGCCCCACAATAGCCACATACCTACCCTGTCTTTTGTCCAGGTTTGAGTCTGTAAGTGTGTGTAAATGTGTATGTTCGAAATCGGAAAACACAGTCCAGTGTTTGAGTGAGCCTGGATGTTTCTCACTGTAAAATGCTGATGTATCAACACACAGAGAAAGTGCATTTAGCTGTTATTCTGTATCCTCCCTGTCTCCTCCCCCGCCTCCATGCATGTTTCAAAATAGCTGGAAAATCAATTACTTTGGGTACACAAACCGGCGAGAGCCAGTGTTGTAACTCAGTTGTAGCAATCTTGAGAGAAACAATATGATGGAGCATGCTGGGATTTTTACCCCCCCCCCCTCCCCTCCCCCCCGACACACACCCCACACCTCCCAAACTACTCTTATGGCGAACACAAGTTATCAGCTTCTTTTGCGTATGCCATTAAAGCTGCATAAATTTAATTTTATGAAAGGAGTTTTTGAGATGACTTGAAGTTCTGAAGTTGTATCAATATACACCATACACACACACACACACACACACACACACACACACACACACACACACACACAGACAGAATAACAGGCAAATCTTTGCCCAAGGTCTGCTTTGAATATGCTGTATCATTAAAACTGTATAAATGAAACTGTTCTGTTTTTGCAAGGTCTCAAAGTACTGCAGTTTTATCAATAATCACACAAACTCTCTCTCTCTCTCTCACACACACACACACACACACACACACATTCTCTGAAAACAAATCAAACACTAATCTGAAGTCTTTGCCCAGGCTTTGCTTTGAAACGTTGTCTGTGCAGGTACTCATGACTGGACTGGTGCAGGTGCACACTGTGAGGCATAAAAAAGCTTTGTACTGAAGGAAAGAAAAAAAAGGAAAAAATTCCCTCCCAAAAGCAGGTGATTTAATCTAACCACCTCTGAAAAGATCACAGGAACCTGTTCACAGGTCTAGGGAACCAATGACCTTCTGAAGATCCTGTAGTGACATGAAAAGAGATTGGGAAGTGAGCCTGAAGCTGAGGTGACTTTGCTCTCTGTGGCAGTAAGAGGGAATGACATTACTATATAACTGTAAGATTAACGGAGCCTGTTAAAAGGGAAATAAAACAAAAACAAAAACAAAAACGGCCCTCACTAGTCGTACCAGCAGTAGTAGGGAGTACTTCAGAAGAACAATAACAATAACAGACGAGTGAAGGAGAAGGTGTATTTTGCCATGCTTTGTAGTCCACATTCTGTAACCGTGGTTTGTGTAGGCTGATGCTTGCTGGTTGTGTTCGTCACCTCTGGACAGATGATGTGATTGACGGAGATAGGGAAGTGACACGCGCACTCTGTCTTGTAACTAATTAATCACAAGTGTCCAGTGACAGGGTTCATTACAAGAGAAAAAAGAGAATGATTAATCATTTCTGCTCCATGGCAGCTGGAAGCATAAAAGCAAGTCAAGGAAAGAAAAAAGGAACACAAGTGAAAATGAATACACACACGCACACACGAATGCACACACACACGAACGCACACACGCACACACACACGCACGTGCCTGTACACACACACACACATGAATGCACACACACACGAACGCACACATACACACACACGCACGCACACGCGCACGCACACACACACACACACACACACACACACACACACACACACACACACACAAAATAACAGGCAAATTCAGCCAATGCCAGCACTGACTGGAGTCTTAAAAGTCGGTTACGTTTTTGTTGGTGTAACATTCCACATCTCCTGTCGTGTTACAAATCTTTTACAAAGAAAATAAAAAAAGAGTATTCTACTAAGACAGGCGAGAAGACAGAAGATGTGTGTCACCACATGTGGAATGTGTTGTGATAAATTCAAACAAGCCTTTGTGTGGCTGACTGACGTTTCAACTGACAAAATCAATCGTTTTTACTATTTGTCGGCAGTAATTTCATTTTGTTTAATAAAAATAAGAAGAAAGAGAGAAAGAGAAACAGGCAGATTTGAACTTTGCCAGAAGCACAGCTGCCACCCTACAGCATCAGAATGCATTAAGTTACCAAAGACAGAGCTCAGGATGACATCCCTCTCAAGACAAGATAAAAAAAACACACAAAAATGGGACATTTGTCAACAGAAAAGTGCCACCTGTCCACTGAAATGCATGAAAACAAATAACAAAGTTCTACACTGAGGTAATGATCTACTCATAAGGTCATTTTTCATACTGAGCCAATGGACATATAATTTATAATTTTGACTAGAGTGAAGATGAGACGCATTCAAACATCGCTCTGGGGCTAATTTGAGGAAAAGAGAAATGGAAAAGGTTAGAAAAGCATCTGCTATCTTTTCAGGACTAAGGGTCACAGCACAAAGCTTAGATTTGTCATCCGTTAGAGGAATCAAAGTGAAGCAAGGTGGCTTTATCTGTGAATACGCATCAGGGCTGAAGGCACTTTGCTGTGTTTTGAGAAAGGCTTCACACACAGCTAACTCTTCAGTGCTCCTCTGAATATCTCTCTCTCTCTCTCTCTCTCTCCCTTTCTCTCTCTCTGTTTAATGCAGATTAATCTACCTGAATGACTACTCTGCCGGAAAAAAAAAACAACAAAAAAACTTTCAAACGCAATCCCTCGTGTGGAAGCTAAAGCACGAAAAGCATTCAGCCGAACCTTATCCATGTTTACGCTTTGCCTACATTGTTCACCTTCACTTGACCTTCAAACCTCTGCTTCAGTCCATACAACTTTGAAGTGGAGTTCATATTTGTTCTACAGAATACAGGTGCAGAGAATGTGGAAGATTAGAGGTGCTTTCTTCTGCTGTTCAGAGAACTACTTTATTTTTTAAATAGAACATGTATAATCCATTGAGGACGCAACCGCATTCCGAAATTGTCCTTGGGGACCTTCAACTGGGAAAAGCAGCATATAGAAATCAGTTTGAAAAAGAAACAAATCATTGACAGAACTTCTGTAAAACTCGAGGCGTTAAAAAGGAGCTCTTAATCCAGCTATGTGCATGAACTTCAACAAACTGGCAAGTTCATATTATCACAGATTACAAGGGAGGAAAACAAGGGAAGCCCACTAAATCCAGCTAGCGGCGGCGGACACTGTTGGCAATTTTAAGCGGTTGACAAACGCGGGAGGGCTAAAAATTCCATATAAACTGTCAACATTATCGGAGAGTCATAAAAAAAAGACGATTTTTTTTTCTCACACAATGGAGAGAAAATGAGTTCAGCTCTTTCAGCGGAGTTTGTCTTTTTAATTAGAAAGTTAAATATTGGCTCTCCTCACAGTTTCCCAGGGTTCTGGCCTGGTGTCTGGAGAGAGGCAAAAGGCTTGATTTATGACTGCCTTGCCAAAAGCCATAACTCTCTGCGGACAATACTGTTCACAACCCACAATGCCCTGTGCCTCAGCCAACCGCCCACCCAGGAGCACAGAAAACACAGAGAGAAAGAGAAAGAGAGCAACAGCAATGCATTTCGAACTACGAACTCGACAAAATCCTTCTTTAAAAGTGCACGCAGGTCTGTAGGGCTGCATTCTTGCATGTAACATTGACAAGCACCTCAGCAGAGAGACATTATAGCTCTCTCACAAAGCTTCTGATCACCAGTATTCATCAAGAAAAGGACAATTTCACATCTGTGCAGCAGAGTAAATAAACGAGATGTCACTGTAACATATGGAACGGACTTTATTACATGAATTACGTTCGCATTGTATAAAAAAACATTTTTTTTTTTATTTCAACCTACAAAAGGTTACACTTTAATATTATCTAGCTAAGAGAGTTTAGATGAACTAATGATCTAATGTATCATTCTCTATTAATCCCCAGGCGGCTACGATCACCTTAAACTAACCACAGGTCTGTGGTTCACAGTGTATTAAACTAGCTTTTGTTTTACTTGAGACATCCATCCAAATCACTGGGCTGTCAACACTTGTGTGCTGCCCCCCCCCCCCCCCCCCCCCCCCCCCCCCCCCCCCCCCTTAAAAGGACTCCAGGTGGGGGCTGTGACAGATGAGAAGTTTAAAGAAGAGTCTTTGAGGTCCCAGAACGTTTATCAGACATTTCTGATGGTTGTGGTTCTCCGAGCACTTAGTTGTGCACTAACGTGTTTGTGGACTGCAGTGTGCAGGTGCGCCGTGCTGACTGTCACCTGTGTTTCCCAGCCCTCCCATTACCTCCAAGCCACCTTGCCTGCCCCCCTCCCTTCCCCTCCCCAAAACCACCCCCACTCCTGCTGTTTCTGCTAAGTTAATTAATCAGCCGTCATTACGCGCGGTGTTTTCTGGTAATTAAGAGTGTGTGGTTGTGTTGATGAATGATTATGGGGGAGGGGGGAGAGCGTGCTCATTACCAAACTGGAGCGTTCATAAAACGCTATTACTGAGGCTGGTTCTGGTACCGTCACGCCAGGAGGAGCTGAGGCCTTGCTCTCCACTGGAGACTGAAGGACATTAAAGACCAGAACTGAGTGTATCACAGATTACAGCCTTAAGGCTGGAGCAGGTCCTGAATACACTCACTGATACTGATCTAAACCAGCATCGTGGTTGGAAACAGGGGCAGATTTTCTTGTGGATCTATTGTTGTTTCATCTCTCTCTTTGTCTCTCTCGCTCTCTCTCTCTCCTTCTGCATGTGTGTGTGTGAGAGAGACAGTATGTGTGTGCATGTGTGTGTGTATGCGTGTGCGCGCGTGTGTGTGTGTGTGTGCGTGTGCATGCGTGTGCCTGTGTGTGTGTGTGTGTGTGTGTGTGTAGGTCTCTGAGGGTCTGAACATCTGTGGCAGACTCCAGCTCCCTCCTCTCTCATTTTTTCCCATCTATAGTTCTCATTTGATGCGCTCGGCTGATAATGTCCCATATGCCATTTGACAAATTTGGTCATTTAAAGATGAAAGAGAGGGAGGGGAAGGGAAGGAGGGTGCCCGCTTTGGCTTTTACAGTGAGGTGTACTGAGCCAGCCTGTCCAAGGCTATTCCACGGCCAATCCATCCACTTCACATCGCTGTTCCATCACTCAGTTTGCCTATTATTCCAGCTTTGATCACCTAAACAATAGGTCATGTAGATAGCGGGAGTTGCTGCTGATAAGCTTGAACAAGACACAGGGAGGGGGGAGAGGGTAGAGCGAAAAAAAAAAAAAACCCAAAAAAACTTTATCATCTTCAGATGTCACATCGTGTGTGTGTGTGTATGCGCACGCTGTTAAGATAGCGTAGCAAAAAGAGAGGGGAGTTTGTGTCGAAAATTCAAAGGGAAGAAAAGAAAGCCCTTTTATGAGAACTGAAACCCCCATTACGAATTCAAGCGAACCGAATTTTTTTCGTCGGGGTCGAAGATAACGCTCGCGGCTCGCGTACCCAGTCCCCCGCCTACTAGGCTATATCAGACCGAGTCCCTTCTCCCGCAAACCGACGGCAAATTAATTACGCTGACAGCTCCTGGTGCAAAAACATCTCACGTGCCATTTATTACGCTGCCACAACAATGCGGTGCCGCACGCTGCTGTGACATCGCAAGACGGAAAAAAAGGGGCGGGGGGGGAGTGGGTGGAAGCATATGCAAATGAGTGAATGTTAATTAAGGAAGCCAAATTATTGAACGCATGGATAATCTATCAGGAGCTGACACAGCATGGCTTCTGTGTTCGGGATTGTCACCTGACAGAGTAATCATAGAAAACACTTGTTTCTCCCTTGCTCCACATAATTGATTCGGAGGAGAGCCGTGTTTGCGAGAAACCAATGAAATAATTGGTTTGCCGTTAGACTTTGTTATTAACCTTTGCACGTCAGTACTTATATGTCCCATTCATGTGCAAAATGTTCTTTCATCTTCCTCCTCAACTTTTATGAAGAAAAGTCATTAAGCGTTTTACACTCCCTCTTAGTTCAGTCTGCAGTCTCCATTTCTGCTTGTGTGGAGTGGGAGTGTAATGATCTAGTTACAGTGTGATTGTGTGTGTGTGTGTGTGACTCTTTTGAAGAAACTGAGGTGAAGAATCCTTTATGCCTAGTTTTTCTGAGCTTACACCTTTGCCGGCAGCATGGCTGATGGAGCTGTCACAAGCTGCGGAGAGAACAGAACTGGACTTACGATCTGCCTGAGCCTAAAAAAAACGTCCAAATCTCCCACTTTTTCCTGAAGGTCAGTCGGGGCGGGGCGGGGCGGGGGAGGGGGTGAGAACATATCAACACTGCGTCCATATTTATGACACACAAAACCAGCGGACTGCTGTTAACGAGTACTGTGCTGGTTTGCTTCTATGTGAGAAAGCGAGAGAAAACCAAATGTCACAATTGCTGATCATTCATTCATTTCCCAAGCCACTCATCCTAATTAGGGTCGCGGGGTGCTGGAGCCTATCCCAGCACTCATTGGGCGATAGGCACAGTGAGCGCTGGGATAGGATGCCAGTCCATACACAGGGCAGACACACACATTCACACCTAGGGGTAATGTCAGCATCTCCAATTGACTTGACTGTCTTTGGACTGTGGGGGTAAACCGGAGCTCCCTGCAGAAACGGGGAGAACATGCAAACTCCATACAGAAGTTTGAACCCAGGACCTTCAAACCCAGGACCCTGGCCGACCGGCAGGGAATCAAACCCAGGGCCTTTAAACCCAGGACCCTCAAACCCAGGACCCTGGCTGACCGGCAGGGAATCAAACCCAGGGCCTTCAAACCCAGGACCCTCAAACCCAGGACCCTGGCCGACCGGCAGGGAATCAAACCCAGGGCCTTCTTGCTGTGAGGCAACAGCATTAACCACTGTGCTACTGCGCCGCCAATTACTGAGCAAAGAATCTGAATAAAAGACTATGCATCCATACTGATGGTGATTCTTCTGCCTTAGTTCACTGTGACTAGGGCAGACAGTGGATGCTACACGGAGTTAGATGTATTGTTTGTAAAGGAGTCTGTAAGAAAAGGGTCACTGTCTGGAACAGACTGAAAGTCCCCTGAGAACCAATCACAGAACTGCCAAGTATCAGAGCCAATCACTGAAAGCCAAGTATCAGACAGATGAACAGGCCTATGGTTTGGGGCTGGGGCCTCAGGCATCAGACAGACAGATAGACACACACACACTCACACAAACACACACACACACACACACACACACACACACACACAGACGAGAGAAAACAGCACATCGCTTGCCTCTGTCTTACATCACTTAACCAGGCACAGGGGGAATTGTGAGCATTATATCCACAGGTGAAGCCTGAGCTCTTGACAGGTATAAATCTTTAGAAGTCTAACCAATAAAGTGCATTAAATACACTTCACACAGTGATGCATAAAAAAGCAGGAGGTGAGAGCAGAGAGCACAAGTACACCACCAGTAGCAAAAAAGAAATAAGTGGTGGACAGACAGGTATGGACTGATGTACAGACGGACAGATACACAGTTACGACAGTAACACAAATTGGACAGTGATTAGATGATATGTGAGGCGGGGTGATAAACCTACACTTGGATGTCCAGCATAATCCGTTTGTCCTCCTCCACATGGATGCCCCAGATACAGTCTTGGCCTTTGTCGTAGGCCTCGGGCCAGTTAGGAGACAGCACAACACCAGCCGAGTCTGTGATCTCCCCACTGCACACGGCTGCGGGGAACAGAGAGGCCGCGGGAGAACTTAGAACACAGCACGCGTTCGTTTTAGCATACGAATATATGCCTACGAAAATCATACAAGCATTCACACACAATGTGAAAAGAAAGATAAATGCACTCCTGGATCCACACAAATAAAGTGTGTCTAAACATAAAGACACTCACGCACATTTGCATGCACGCACCTACACACACACACATTCTATCACACACACACACGCACGCACATGCACGCACGCACATGCACACGCACACATACATTCTATCACACACACACACACACACACACGCACGCACACGCACGCACACGCACATGCACATGCACACATACATTCTTCACTGAAAATGGATACCGGTAAACCACTATTATTTGATAGCGCACTGCAAAACCTATATCTCTGAATGCTTCTTAGGAAGTCAGACTGAGAGAACGAAGATAGATTTGAATTTATAGGCCTGAAGTGCATACGTTAATCATTAGCTACTATAACAGGCTTGAGATTCATAAACAGATTGGCTTTCTGTTTTTTTTTCCTCTTCACCCACCTATCCACATCAGTGCACTGCTTTACCTGAGCGTAAGCACATTTGAAAATGGAAAAGCTGTTGTCTTGACCGTTAGCTGCACGCAGTCTGATTAAATCCATTCAATCCAAACTCCATTGTGCTGTAAACGCACTCAAGCACAGGGCTAGATAATATGCCTGCATGTGTGTTTGCATGATAGAGAGAGAGAAAGAGAGAGAGAGAGAGAGAGAGAGAGAGAGTGGAGGGGGTACATGAGTGTGCGTGTGTATGTGTGTGTGAGAGAGAGTATGTATGTGTGTGTATGTGTGTGTATGTGTGTGCATGTATTTGTGTATGTGTGTGTGTGTTTGTGTGTGGGTGTGTGTGTGAGAGAGAGAGATAGAGAGTGGAGGGGGTGCATGAGTGTATGTGTGTATGTGTGTGTGAGAGAGAGTATGTGTATGTGTGTATGTGTGTGCATGTGTGTGCATGTGTGTGCATGTGTGTGTATGTGTGTGTACGCGTACACGCGTGAGTGTGTATGTGTATTTCTTGTGTATGAGCCAGGCTTGCTTTATTGTTGCTGCGGCTGGTATGTGCTCCCAGCAGTGGCACTCGTGGTTAAATGATTTTAGTGTTACATTCGGCCTGTGGCTGCAGTAAAGCGACGCAGGTCCTGGGGAGACAAACTGAAGTGGATTTTACAGTAATGGCTGTAAAAAGGATCAGCACCACTCATTACTGTATCCACACTCCATACTTATGAGACACATCAGCACATAACTGTTACACAGAGCATGTACTGACATTACCATACATGACTCTCTCTGTCCTATCGCTCCTGGCCAGTCATGACCTCAGTCACCACATGCACACATACTCACACACACACACACACACACACACACCCATGCACACACACACACAGTCACACACACACGAAGACACACAAACACAAGCATGTACAGACACTTTCATATGCACACACACACATACACACACACATACATACACACACACACACACACACACACACACACACACACACACACTCAGACACACACATACACACACACCCCGCAACTACGTAGACTCACCTCTGCACGCAGGCTCTGTTTCATTCCACTGTGGGTTATCTGGGTCCACACATTCAATAATGATGGAGCCCTGCTCCAGGGTATAGCCAGGGTCACAGGTGAACTCCACCACTGTGCCCACAGCATAGCTGCTGTCGCTGCTCGTGAAATTGCCGTATTTGACAAATGGTTCATAGCAGTGCCCTGGTGCAAAAGCTGTAAAGAAACACAAACAAACCCGACACTGGACTGAGCCCAACCTTTAGATCAAAGTCAGAAATCTTTTTTTTTTTTTTCCCAGAGTTTTCTTTTTAGTCATTTGCCTCAATTTTCTAAACACAAGACATAAGAACCAAACTTTCTTGCAACAAAAAAGAAAGCTTTTTGAAGCTCCAAATGTGTTTTCAATTGCCTGAACACAACGACAACGCAATCTTTCTCCAACCTCGCTATTTTCCCCCATGAACGAGTAACAAGGTCAGAAGTTGTTGACTACACAACAAAAACATAAAAAACAACATCAACAAGAAAGAGCAGACAAGTATAAAACATTGGACTTTTCTTTTCTTTTCTATGTTTCTTTTATTGATTGCCTTTGACTTGCTTTTTTGTGATTAGACGATGTCCTTTTGTTTGCAGCAGGCCAGACTAGACAGACACGTGGTAAACACAGTACTGGTGATGGACACAAAACGGTAAAGGGTAGAAACACACCAAACCCAACTTGTAAATGTGCCTCCACCAATATTCAAACAAACAGACAAACAAACAAAACACCAAACCGCAAACACACAAATCAACAAGAAGGAGATAAGAAGTGAAAACCATGTCAAAACGAACAAGCTGTTCAAACAAAGGATTTACAAAGTGCATATCTCCAGTAGCCAGGTTGACTATAACGTTCAGTTAAACCAGTGAGTCTTAAGGTTACTTATGAGAGGACACACGTGTAGGAGACTCTTTATGTTTAAAATTAGTGGAAAAACAGACGCAACAAATATGAAATTTGACTAGTTTTAGGACTGAAGACATTGATAAATGTCTCAATCTGTTTTTGTTTCAACCACCATTCCTGTGTAGTCCTCAGTCTCTTCCCTCCCGGCACTGACAACGCCAAAAAAAAAAAAAAATCAATCTGATTTTTACCCATATGTTCAACTCCAAATTAAAAAAAAAAAAAGACTGCAGAAATATTATTCAAATGTATGGTAAAGTGATGTGTTTTTTTTCCATCCGAGATTTTGACAGCTGCCCTCGTGGTTTTGTGAGCATGTCACAGAGGGAGGTAAGAACGGAGGCATGACAATAATAACATAATATTCATCTTCAATATTAACCGCACGCATAAATCATAAATCACGACTGATACAGCAACATGGTACCACTTGAATGTCGTTCGGGTTGGCTCGGCAGAAGTCATGGTTTTGAAACGTTTACATTCATTTGCAAAGGAAATGATCCAGATTGTAAAACCGTATGATTTTATTTGCGTGACAGGCATTTGTTTCCTTCTATTGATCATTTTGTTTGTCGCGTGAACCGTTTTGAAAAGTCCACCAATGGTGTTGGAGTACTGATCAAAGGGATAAAGAAGCGCTGTAATTACACATCTAAAACAAAGCTCTGGATTTATAATTCCCTGTCAGAGACTCCAAATAACATAAATGAATTATTTTGTACGCTCTCTGTCAGAAAAAATCAGAAATTTTAAGGCAAAGTCTCTTTACAAACAGCTCATCTAACTATCTGCACTTGTCATTAGTCTCATTCATCTGCATGAATGTCATTTAGATGCATTCTCTCCATGTCTTAGCTTGTCTTAGTGAGGACACTGTTCATTCATTTAACCAAAGCTATGGTTCTAAATCTACTTACAAGCACAAGGCTAAGACATGGATGAGAGATGGTGCTTCCAATGTAAATAAATCTAAATGAACAAACCCACACAAGCTTGGCCAAGCTGTTATTGGCTGATGTGCTTGGCTGGTACTGGAGAAAATGGTGAGGCAGAGTGTGTGTGTGTGTGTGTGCGCGTGTGTGTGCGTGCGTGCCTGCGTGTGTGTTGGGGCTAGAGAAGGATTGTGAGGCGGTGTTTAAAAGAGGATTTAAGACACCACTCACAGGCTCTGGTCTTGACAGGCCTTTTTACGGACAGGGCTGCTCTAGAAAGATCCCGAACCTAAATATTCTGCTTTCGAAACTTTGAATTCTCAACGTGCTCTCTCCCGCTAACACACACACACAGACACACACACAGACACACACACAGACACACACACACACAGGTGATTCTGCCAATTACAATGTGCTTCTTCAGTCTCACCGCTGTTTCCCTCCACGCATACATTATTCAACCTGGGCGCTGTACCATTCCTGACTAATTCATTCTTCAACAACAGTGGCATTGATTCAATTTTACCATCTGCCAATTTCGTTGGTATTACACAACTATCAACTTTTTTTTTTATTTTTAAGGCATCCAATAGAGAAGCATGTAGGCGATTGAATATGGAAATACAGGCTTGCTCTTTTCTGCAAATCAACCCCTGTGGTTTAATATGAAATATGCATTTTGGTTATTGACTTGAAATGAATATGAAAAGGCACTGATGAAATTTTGATGATGCACAGACAGTAGCTAGCCTTCAAGACCTGTATTGCTAATAAAGTAAGCAATGACACTTTGCTATGAGAATTAACTATAAGTCTATGAATTGTCTGGGCCAGTTTTATTCTTCGAGCAAAACTGATCAAAGTACATAGAAATATTTAATAAATAAATTCAAGAGCTGAACAACTACTTCACCAACTGTCTGTTATAAAGCTCACTTCTGAAAACAGTGAGACTTGTTTGTGTGGTTAGTTTGCACTGTTTGTGTGTAAGTCACGAGTAGTTTGAACGACAGGGTTTCAACCACAAAAGCCTTCGGAGAATCAAATTTAATCTTGCAGTAGTGCAACCAGTATCATAGTCAGTGATTAGTTAAGGTATTTGTAATGCACCAATCACAGGTCACATCACTGGTTTTTGAAGTGAAAATAATGTAATTCTATGCAAATAATATTAATAAACCTGGCCTTAACTGAGAGAGATGTCATTTAATGTTATCTATAAGTGTAAGAAGAGGCCAGCCATATATCTTCAGACAGGATTCAGCGTCTGTGACATAATGTTGTTAAAGATTGTTTTAAAAGCACATCAGAATTGGCACCATTGCCCTGACAGTGTAATCCGATTGGGCCGTGGTAAATGAGATTAGATTGATTTTAGTGGATAATGACTACAGGGCCTGGGAAGTGTGGCAAAGAGAGAGCCTCACGAGCCCGTGTTTCATTCACTCAAAGGATCTGAAAGGACGTTAATGGCCGTGGGGACGGGGGGGTGGGGGGGCGGCGGGGGGTGTCACTGAGCCTTGCATTTACAGGCAAAACATACTGTAATGGACCTAGAGGATAATACATCTCCACGAGTTTAGTTGAATTCCGGTTCATTTATTTAGTATAAATCATATGTCTTACAAAAAAAATCTCTGCTGTTTCTCTACTCTGAAACTGAAGGGTAAGATTTCTTCCTGTAGTAAGCCAGGCGAGCAGATGACCCAGAGCATCGGCCCTTAACTTACCGCCCTTAAGGGTTTCTTAGGGCATGTCTCTTTCAGACAGATCCATCACTCCTTTCCATGTTCTGGTCCTGAGCCCCACCTGCTCTGAAACTACAGTCTCTTTTCTTTTCGACACTCCACAGAAGCGGTGGAGAACTCTCCGCATCGCCATTCCTGCCAAATTTTCCTCGGGTCCCTATGAGACGCCCCTGGTTTTAATACTCAAATGTTCACGTGTTCCTTAAGACTTTAATTAAGTGAATCAGGGTGAGTTAGGCTGAGGAGTATGGCTGGAAGATAAAGCTTCAAACGGAGCACTGTTTGCCACTGCTCGACAGAGTTCTCTTTTCATGGTCATTGAGCAATGCTGGAAATGAGACAGTAGCAGAAATGAACAGACGGAGAGGAATGGCAAGCTGGGAGCTCCATGGTGAGACAAAACGCAACCCACCTTGTGCACATTCATCACACATAGGGTTTAATATCAAGAGGACGCGGAGCTGTTTCACTGCCTATTGACTGACTGGATATCAATGGAGCGAACTGCACCGGGCAATGAACCAGCTGCGAGATCCTGCACGCTTAATCTTTCAAGCTCATACATTACAGACAGGAGTCAGTACCTTCGTATCTGACGGCTATGCCGGTGGATGTGCCGGAGCCGTCTGTGGTGAGCTCGATGAAGATGTGTCTGGAGGAACCGATGATACCCTCGTTTGGCAGGTACTCCACCTCGTACGAGTCGTACAGCGTAGGAGAATCAATATGGTACCCATTTTTGATGAGGAGCCTGTAAAAAAAAAAGAAAAAGACAGACAGACAATAAGGCAGCAGTCACTGTCATCCACTCTGTACCAGCTATTTATCTCCGATTATTGGCGGAAATGATGAGATTCCTATAAATTCAAGTCCCATCTTTTAATAACGTGCATAATAATCGCCTACTACTATACCGAATAGCTTGAGCAGCGAGTGACCTCATTAAAAGTCCATTTGTTAGTGTTGCCTCCAGAAACGGCAGAGACCGCTAATAAAAATAACTTAATCCCCCTTCCCGAAAACCCCAGAGTGGGCTCTAATCGGTCTCCGCATTCACACAAGGGGATCTTATTATCCTAAATTATATTAGAGGACCTCGAGTGTCTTATCCCTCTGTCCGCTTCCAGAAATTTCCATCCATCTGCACATTGACGCACGCATGCAGATGTTCCTCTAATTCATCTTCCTCAGCTACAGAATCAACGTCTCAAAATTCCCTGAGGATGTCACATGTAACATTCGATTTGTAGTCATGAATGTAACTGTAGCACCACAGACAAGATGCGTCAAGCGCATCACTCTCAGCTGTCACTCTCAGAACATCACAACATCATTCTCAGAACATCAAAACGTCACTCTCAGAACTTAAGAACGTCATTCTCAGAACATTCTCAGAACATAAGAATGTCGGTAACGTGTCACTAAAGAGTGTCGACGTCGGAAGAACTCAATTTACCTGTCGTCGTCCTCGGCGAGAGCGACCTTCTCAAAGTGGATGTGCAAACGATGGTCCTCCGGAGCTTCAAGCACCCAATGGCATGTCAGGTTGTTGCTGTAGTTGCTAGGGAAACCTGGTGACACAATGCGGCCCAGCGTGGCGTTTCTCACCATTCCCCCACAGGCTGCTGTTGGCGCCACTCAGAAAAAAAGGGACAGAGAAGAAGAGAGAGAAAAAAAAAAAAGATCTTGTAAAACACAGTGACAAGACAAGGTACTGTAGCTAAGCCTGCAGATAATTTTACATATTTAAATAGGTCTGAGCTGCCAAATGAGATGGACAAACTAACTGAAATCCTCTCCACAAAGGTCTTTCATAATTACTGAAACAAAGAGCTTTAATCAGACGGACGAAGGGGAAATTCACCTGTATGCGCCTGTGTCTGAGCGTGTGTTTGTTCAGACGGGTGGAGATTGAGGTGGAGTAGCGCGAGTGTATGCAGTATCATGGCTGAACAGGTAAAAGGTTAGCCGGGCGAACGGAGCGTAATTAAAACGGAGCAGAGAGCTGCCGCTCCCTGGCAGTCTGCCCGGAGCGAACAGTAATCAGAGCCTGGCAGACGTGCCGACGGTACGGGGCCCCGGACTGGGGCTCCGTATTAGCATGGGAAAGAGCAATCAGCCTCTAAACTGGCACGTTTACACACTTTCACCCTGATCAATTCAGAACGAACAAGCTTCACTGGTCAAATCAGAGAACGCGGCTCTCCGTTCGCCTGCCTCCCGCCTGCCCTGGGGGTACCCTCCACCTCTTCACCGCTCACACCGCCGCATGTCTAAACAGCTAAATGAGATCCTACATCACATCTCCCTTTGCGCTGCAGGGAGGGAGGGGGTGAGAAATGGAGGTTTGTGTGTGTGTGTGTGTGTGTGTGTGTGTGTGTGTGTGTGTGTGTGTGTGTGTTGGGGGGGGGGGGGGGGGCTTAAAGACTTTCTGAATCAAAGATGTCGATGTTTGTCATGCAAGAAGGAATGCCGACGGACTCCGGGGATCGACTCAGGCACATAAACTGCAAAGCGAAAAAAAAAAAAAAGAAAAAAAGAATCCCTTATTTATGCAGTGGAGACGCCAGACGTGTCTCTGGGCCGTCACACTGCGATGCCTTCAGGGGGCCCCGCGTGTTAATATTCACCACCTAGTAACACAAACACCGCTTTTAACACCATTACAGCAGAAATCAATGATCAAACCCCAATTAACTTTAGAGCAGGGAGAAGCTTTTGCTTTGGGAGTTACCTTTAGTCAAGTTAAATTGCATCTGTGTGGACAAAACATTTATACAACGAAATTGTTGTTTGGTAGACAGGGAAATGTTCAGGATTCAGCACTCAGTGTGAATGCATGAGGTGACTTTTTTGAGCCTGTTTCTCAGAGAGACACACTGTGAAAACATGATGGTCTCTGAACACCTTTGGACTACTTTCTGGTGACATCATGAGATGATGTGGTGAGTAAACCGACAAAGACAGAGGCAGCGGACAGAGTCTGGCCTTCCGTACACATACGGTATGCAAAGATCTCGAGAGACGCGGATGGGTTTCTTCAAGTTTTTCTTTTTTTTTGATATTATATATAGGGAAAAGAAAATTCAGTCCATTTCATCACTTCTTTTTTTCTTCTATATGTTTTCCACCAGGCAATGAAATATTTCTTAACAGACAATGAGAGATAATTCTTAACATGTTACAAGTTAATTCCTCCTCAGTATCTGCCAGTTGCTGGAAATGAATGTTCTCTCTCTCTCTCTCTTTCTCACCAAGGCACTGGGGCTCGCTTCCACTCCAGTAGGGTGTGGTGGCGTTGCGACATGTGAGGGTCGATGGTCCTTGGAGCTGATAACCGGTGAAGCAGCTGAAGTAAGCCTCTCCTCCAGCATGGAGACTGGTCACAGACACATCCCCACTGGCTGGCCGCTCAGGAAACGGACAGCTGAGGATAAAGGCTGCAAAAATAAACAGGAGAAAGAAAGAAGCCCAAGACGATGAGAAAGAGAAGTAGATGAGCATGAAAAAATAAAATACAACAAATACAACCACAGAAATCTGTATGAACACTCTACTAAAACTCTTAAGCCTGAACTACTGATTACTACAAATTACCAAATGATTTACTGGAACTAATGACTAATTTCCAGTCCAGATACTATACCTAAAGCACAGCATCTGTACTGGAAATATGGAGGCGAGTCCATCAGCGTTGGATTTCGATAGTTTTAATCTTACAATTTACACTTTGGTATTTGGCAGACGCTTTTAGCCAAAGCGACTTATTCTAGTGGACTCATTAATGTGACGCATTGGACCCAATTTTTCTTAGTTGTACGCCATCTCTAAGGATCTATGACCAAATGCATGTCTCTTGTGTCAATCCAGCCCTGCTAAAGGAATATGACCCCACTCTCATTGAACATGACGTCCCCCGGAAAGATAAATAAGCCCAAGTTCGCTACATGGCCCACATCTCCTTTCCCCCAAAAGGCTAGACTCTGGTGAGATGCGTGGAAACAATCATTAGTGGCCTGAGATGATGGATTAGCCTCACATTGTCTCTAATGGCAGCACTAAAGCAGACTTTCTCCCTGCCTGCCAGAGAAAACTGTCCCTGCTCCTGTGACTACGACACTCATGGGGGACAAGAACAAAAACAAAACGAAAACAAAACAAAAACAAAGAAAGGCTGAAGTAAAAAAAAAAAAAAAAAAAAAAAAAAAATAGGCTGGCCCTGTTTTTTTTTTTCAAATTTGAAAAAAAATTCCAGACGGAACAACGGAAGGACGGCAGATATGCGCAGGCTGTTTTCAGAACTACAAAGAAGGAGCCGGTGGAGATCAAACATTGTGTTGATTGGTTTTTCTTTTTCTTTTTCTTTCGCTCCAACACTTAGTGAACCGTCTGAGAGAATTTGTGGAGTGTGGGGTGAGTCAGCACTACGTTCGCATTAATGGCCTGACACAAAGAGAGCAAAGAGGCTGTGTAGAAGACTCGTGGGAGGCTGATATGAAACAGAAAAACCGTGATGTTTAACAGATAAGGACTCAGCGCATATTCAGCCCGAGTCTCATCTCTGTGTCCTGCGCTTTGAGGCAGAAATAAAGCTCTCTGATTCATGCTGACTCGCTTTATGATTCACGTCTAGTAATAGGGTTGATTTATGTCTTTAGGGCTGCACTGTCAGTACAGTTCATGGCTCCTCTAAAACAATTTAAAAGAAAAAAAAAACAAAAAAAAAAAGGTTGCAAATGTGAAAGAAAGTCTACAAAATAACAAAGGATAGCACATCCTTGGCTGTTAGCGTTGTCCCTCTGCTATGCAGCCAACGCAAACCGCGTGCCAGCGGGAGCTCAGCACAAAAGCAGTCTGTCAATACATTAAATAGTAATTAACAGCATGAACACTGACTTTGGCTTCGATGCCACTGTCTCTCAAACCCTACTGTATTCCCCCCTTTCCTCGTGTAAAAAACAGGATCAAAAAGCCACTAGCCTCCCCCAGCTAAGCGTCGTCAGGCTAAGACCATTAAAGGGAGGGATAACTAGGAACTAGATTTAAATCCGAGAAGTTGAAATCCCCAGGCTGGAGGGATTTTGATCCGAAAGCCCTATTTTTTTTTTTTGTGCAAAGTGTAGGCTTTTAAAAATCAGGGATTTTTTTTTAAAATTTATTTCATGAATAAGTGTCAGTGCTATTGTTGAGAGTTTGTGCTCTCAAGCAAATCCAGGCATCTTTGTAAGTGACTATTTAACTAAGAACAGCTTCACTACGACCCCCCCCCCCCCCCCACACACACACACACACATACACACATACACATACACACACACCGCCCCACCTCTCCCTCCCGAAGGATTTGTTTGCAATTTATAACAGAGATATTTTCTAAGGCTCATTCCTCCTTGTCTTGCTGTAATTGTCTGAGCTCTATCTTTAGTTGTTGGGATTCATAACAAAGCTCAACCATCGATTTTGTTGCCGGGGGAGACGGCGGAAGCTGAGGCGGGAAAAAATAAGTACCGGTTTAAATAAGGTGATAAATCAGAAACCTTTGACCTGGCTTAAGCTCTGTCACACTCTAGCACGATTGGACTGTTAGCGTAGAGATATAGACTGCAGCAGACCATTCATAAATCTGATGTTACGCGTTCCAGTATGATCTCAGAGCAGTTCCCATCCTTCAGAATGGTAAGCATGCAGAGGGCTTTGAGAGAGGGCTTCAGCCAGTGAATTGCATCGGCCGAGAGCTATCCTCCAGCACAAGAACTTCAATTACACTAGAGGTGAGTAAATAAGAGCTAGAAAAGTCAAGTACAGTACGATCAGCGCGGCATCACAGCGGAGACACTACTGTCCTTTAACAGAGAGAGCAATGTATATCACCATAGGAACTGAAGCAAGGTTTGCTTCGGTACTTCCCTGTATTGGCTCTTGAGACATAGTAGCAATTTTTCAGGCGTTTGATGTTAATTAAACTGAACTGAGCTCCCAGGGTCACACCCCCCCCCCCCCCCCCCCCCCACCTGGTATTGCTTCCATGCAATCCATATTCCCCTTATCAGACAATAAGCCAATCATCTTGCTCTTTTTGTGGCAGTATTGCTCCTTTGACAAATTCATTTGATTTGGTCTCTAACCTTAGGCGGCTGCTGTTATTTGTGGAGAGCCTTGTCAAAGCAAATTAATGTTTTTTTTTTTTTTTTGCATTTTTTCTCTGCACTCCCCCCCTTTTTTTTCTTCCAGCTTTTTGTGTCTGCCATTCCAGAGATTGCTGTTCCTGAAAGAAGCAAACGCTTGATAAATTGGTGCGTTTTTGTTTTTTTTTTTTTTGTCATTGCCAAGCTGTGATGCACTAGTTAATGGTTTTCCATAAGCTTCAAAAGTCCACTGCTCATAACAAGTGATTTCCAGGAGTTTAAACAACCAAATATTCAGGGCCTGTGGACTTCAAGCACACTGGGAAACACTTGTATCTACTCTCAGAGTTTGTGGGCTGTGCTGGGTTTTTCCTTTTTTTTTTTTTTTGCGGGTGTGGATTTACAACCCTGGTTCATGCGGCATTTTTATTCTCCATCTTGTTCATTGTAACCCTGAGTAACTTTTGTAGCTTCACCAAGAAGCGCTTCTCCTGCACATTTCAGGAGATTAATGGTGATACAAAGCCCTGATCAGGTTTGAACGCTTGAGGAGGCTGTGGACCTACCCCCGCTGATTTGTCTATCTCATGTAAAAAAATAAAATAAATAAAGAGCCAAGTCAATGTACCAATGCAAAGGGGGTTCAGCCGTCCATTTTTATTTATGTTTTATTATGGGTGTAGGAGCATGGTGGCCTGGGCTCCAGCGCCGACATGTTGATGTGATATTATTACTCTGCCGTTTCTGTTTCAATTAGACTAACACCGAAGGGGAATCTGGAGGCAGGCTTTATGTGAAAAAGTCCCTTTGGTATTAAATCACTGGCTCATGCCTCCCGCCGCTCACCAGCAACCTTACAGCTTTAAAGGCCATAAAGACCCATTGTTCTGCTGGGGAGAGAGATGGTGACGCTACGGCAATTGGCATCATGGAGAATTAGCTGGCACTCCGTCGGACAGCAACAGATGCAATGTTAATGCGTTCCATTAGCCTTCCTCAGAGGAGGCCCTATGGAACGGACGGAGAGGCGCCAACGGCGCGTGCCAAGTCTTCACAGGAAGCTTGGTGTCATATCGAATGAGACTGGGAGATATCCTGTAATGACACGACACGTGAAGAGAGAAGCTGTGAGGATGAGGGGCTGCGTCAGCGACGCCGTTCAGTAAAGCTGGTTGTTGGTGAAGACTGATTTAGCGTTAGCGTACTCCATAGCAACAGGCTACACTGAGAAGGCTGGGAGCGTCGTTTTAATCTTCGCAATAAAAAGGAGGGAAAGCATGCAGAATTATGCTACACATTACAGTTTTAATGTATCTGAGCAACACTACTAGAGTTATGCCTATGCGGTACATTAGATGTAAACAGCTAAATGGACTCAGACATGATGAATGTCCCCAGAAAGCTCCTTGGGAAAGTGAGTATGGATCAGGGGCTACCTACAAACATCCGCGTCAGTGGTGCAATTAAGGATAAGGAATCACATGCCAACAGGATAATTGTTTTTCCTCCCTTTACTCATGGCTCTCTGCTGGTTGTTGATTTAGCTGTACACACACACACACGTACACACACGAAAACCTTGAGTAAATACTGTGTACAGATGAGGAACATATGACCATGGGCGTAAGTTTGTTTTGAAGTGCTGGGGACAATGACGGGTTCGACGTGTTCACACCTTTTTTCAGTGGGCCGTATACTGATGTAAATGGCATCCCTTTAAGGATCAAAAAGCTGCTTGCACTTTTTACGTGTGTTACAATGCTATAGAGTGTTTTGAAAGTCACTTAGGTCTGTACCCGACTCTGAATTTTGTCCATTGAGTCGGATTTGGCTTTTCAATACGAATATTTGACTATTCGTTCCTTTTTTTCTTCCCAAATAGACTGGCAATCAGAAAATCTACTGGCCTGAGTTTCAGTGTTGATTTCGACCACGTTGACATGGTCAAATGCAACAGAGTCATGGGGACATAGTTTCGAGCATTTAAAAATCAATGAAAGACAGCTGCATATGATGCAAGATTTGAACTGCGGCCTATTTGAATTGCCGACAAATAATGTTGGGCTATGGATTTGTCGAAATATTGAGACAGGCAGCACACATGTATTTCTGTTTAAATCAAGTTCTTCTAATCTTTTTTTTTCAATTCAATTTTAAACAGTAAAAACAGCCAGTAGCATAAATTAATAAACAAATGAAACAGTTTAAAATAAATTCACGAGATTGTCCGCTGTAATATAACTTCTTGTCTTCAACAGGATAGACTTATTAGGCTGCTGTATTTCTCTTTCAACATAACACGTAAATCTTAAGTGTAAGTGAATAAATAAACAAATTAAAGACTTGTAATTAAAGATTTGAGATATTTAAGATGAAAAAGCAAACGTTTGTCTTCAGTCTCTTTATCGATAGCCGGCTATCAATAAAGTGGTTTGCCATGTTCGATGTTGTTGAATGATAAGCGAACTCTTGCATACAGAATTTGCATTTAACTTTGTTAGGGCTGTCCTTCAAAAGTTCGAAATGTCGCCATACTTTAGTCTTCTTCTGAGACATGGTTATAGCCACTAGTTTACCAACCACTCCACCACAGGTTTCAGCTTATCACATCAGCTAATCATCGCATGTTGTCATGTGGATTTTTTCTTTTAGCAAGTGTGCCAGCTAGCCTTGCTAGAGCATAAAAATATATTTATGTTTCCCCTTATTCATAATTCCTCGCTGAAATGTTATCCCTGTGCGTTTTTGTAAGCTTCTATCTGTTTTATTCTGTCATTGTAATGCACACTGACAGACAAAAAAACAAACAAACAAAAAAAAACAACTGCTGGACTTGAAGAATCTCAGTCGACTGATGGGTCTCCGACTGATGATTTGACTCGTCGACTTTTAGAGGGCAGCCCACACATCACTGTCATATAAAACAATAAAAAGCTTAGGCTAACTTAGACATGTTGGTTATGTGGCTTTCATATGTCTGTTAAGCACACCACCTGTGTTTCCAAATAAGACACTGACTGTGTTAGACCTATGCATCGCTACTCTAAGCCATATTGCAGCACATTATCTAAAACAGGCTATAGCCTAACTGTGCATTACTAGTATCTTGTTACAAAACACCGCTTTAAGAAAACATCATCGGAAGAAATTTACATACAAAATCATGTTTCCAGACTCTGAGAAAAATCAAATACGTTTTGTGGTCACCAAACGAATCAACCTTTGTATGTTTTCTTTTAATTGCTAATTCGTAAATAATCAAAACCACGTCTGAAAAAGTGCGCTTTAAGAAGGCACATGGGTCATACATAAAAGAGTGCACAGCAGCAACGTAATTTTGATTTAGATTGACCGATCAGTAAGCATGTTCAGTTCGACTAACTAAAGGCTTTCTGAAAGTGGTGGGGACGAAATGGGTCACGACAAAAAGTGGTGGGGACCTGTCCCCAGCGTAAATGTATATGACACACTGGGGAATCTCACGCCATGTTAAGAAACACTGGGGTATGAAAGGAAAAAGGGAGAGAGAGAGAGAGAGAGAGAGAGAGAGAGAGAGAGAGAAAGAGAGAGAGAGATGCATACTGTGTAATTAGTCCATCAAGGTCAATCAACATGGTGCCAAAAGATCAACATGGTGCAATATCAGGAAAAAGCAGTTACACAATACAAAAAAAGGCTCCTTTTTACATTCCAAACATTGACAAGACTTGGTACAGCACAGTTCAACAGATCTGACTTTGTTATCTCCAACATTGACTCTGGGTGGTCTTTGATAAGGTTGGAGAGACCAGCTCTGACCACAGTGTCAGACTGCTATAACAACAGGTCAGGGGCTACTGGAACTATTTCTCTTCAAAAATACTGCTCTGTGTGCGTGTGTGTTTGTGTGTGTGTGTGCGTGTGTGTATGTGTGTGTGTGTGTATGGTGTTCGTGTGTGTGTATGGTGTTCGTGTGTATTTTCACGCTCTGAGTGACCCCACAACAGCATAAATACTCTGATAAACAGCTGTCCTCATTCCCATTCTACACATGCCAGTGCATGCAACTCAGGAGAGGAAAATCAGCTGGTGGCATGCTGGCTGCTGCCTCCAACATTCTCACTCAATCCGCACCGGAACGCTGTCTCGCTAACTGAGATGAATTGTCTATTAAGACTCCTGTATTTTACATGACCTGATGAAAAATGCATCCTACTTTTCACCGGAGCATTAATTATGGAGCACAGAAGGGACTGGGTTTGTGCCTGACTCATCAGATCTCATTCGGACTAATTGCGTGTGATGGTGGGCACGTTCTGAGGGGACAAAGACGCGTGAGAAACTTTCTCCAGCCAGACAGGATACCACACCACCTTTCATAAAGCTGTCCTCAAAGTCATGAGAGCAGAGACAGAAATACCAGTTACTCATGAGACACAGAGATACCTCACGAGGTATCCTACATATAAACATATCATTTGAAGGAATTTCCTGTGACTTCTTTTTTGTGTAGGACTTCTGGTGGTCTCACCATAACGTGAAGAGGGAAACAAAAACAGATACTAAGACCCAGTGTCAGCTTTATAAGGACACCTGCCGACAGCAATTTCAATGGAAATAATATTACCCAACATTTTACCATTTCCACTGACACATTAACAGATAAAACACTGATATGAATAACACACACACACACACACACTAAGTGTAAGGCTAGGCTGCCATGCTCTTCCTTTCATGGGTGCATTAAAACATAATTCCGGCTATCTAAATGTCCTGTTTTGGCATATCCCCTACTAAGCCAGTTCTCAAATATAATTTCACGAGAGAAAATAAACTGGCGGTTGCTCTCGACAACCACAGTTAATGGCCTCACCGCTGTGTTTTCATATGACCTCTGTTAATGATGTGGGGGCGTATGAAAGGGTCAGTAAATGACAAAACAATGAAGTATCTCAGCATGTCCAAGCCTCACTGATGGCTTTGGCACGAGGCGAACTTCAGGGGGGGTTCGTTTTTTGATGACTCTGAAAAGTCCAAAACGACACGACGGATCGACACATAATGTCATGCGACTTGACTGAGGCGTACTCGAAGCTCGCAACGCGGCTGCTTTCACTCAGCGACATTACGCTGCCTCAGACAGAAATCTCAGGTGCGTCGGAGTGAAAAATGACCGGGCGCCGGCTAATTCGCACAGCTATCGACCCTCGGTACAATCAGACAGAATTTGACGCAGGGACTCAGACGACGAAAAAAGAAAAGTGAAAAAAAAAAAAAATCGTTGAGCCGCCACATGACGTCATTGGGGCGCAGGGTTAGCCAAGGTTAAGCCGCGCCAAATTTGCTCAGGGTCATTCTCTCGTTCTCGCCGGGTTTGATGGCCAGGCACCTCTATGTCTGTCATGCTAATGTCTCCGCTGCTGTAGCAGACCTTTATCAGAAGCTCCCAAAACCCAGATGGCCTTTTCATCAAGTGCTGATATGGCTGCTCTCCGCAGGAGCAAATGAATTTCTTCACCTCTCCCGGCTTGAGGAATACATTTTTTTTCGCCATGAGGCTAACATTAATTTCTGGTAATTGCCTAAGACTCTCTTAATGAATTGTGCAGCTAATAGCAGAAGGGCAGGTGGTCGTTGCTATCAGTTCATACAATGTGAGAGCCCTGCCTGTTCCCTTGAATACCTTCAGCTTAATTGAGTTTTATGTCACTTGCATTCCATGGCCTTTCGTTTTCAGTAAAAATAAATAAATTAATTAATAAATAAATATTACAGTTGTACATTAATTGAAAAGATTTTGATAAAGCTGCCCGTACTTTGTTATTAAATTACGGAAAACGCTTCAGCTTTAATGACCTTTTAATAAAAGTGTAATAACTCATTACCAACAAGATAGTACATTGACTCAGTCAGGAACAATGTGACTTTTTTAATAGGATTCCAGCAAGTCTGTGATTAATAAGTCTCCCAATTTCTTAATTTTTAATTAAAGGATTAAATGAAATAGTTTTTTCCACCAAGGAATTATCAACAAAGCCTACTGTACAATTTATTTATGCAGGCTCAGCCAGACGGTTACTGCGACTGCTGAAACAGACCACTGGAACCTTTTCAAAAATAATCCTCGAAAATGCTATGATATTTTGAGGAGAAAAAAAAAAACGTAGAGAGCACACGCGATTAAGAGCACAGATCTGTTTAAAAGTGTTAAAAGGAATTTTCCCTTTGAACATTTAATGGTGACACAGTTTTAATTATAATGTCACATTAAAGCTATCGTAGGCTTGAGGAGTTGCACGGCAATGGGTGGAAAAAAATCCCCAAAAAACAGCCCAATGTCATGCACAGAATACTGCGATAGTCTCTTCTCGCCTTTACTATATCTGAAGGAATGACAGTTATGACTGAGGGTTACTGAAGGAGTGCTATTTTCATTAAGTGGGAAGCATGAGGAGGACAGAAATGTCCTGCTCTTAATCAGACAGTGAGGATGTGTGTTTCAGGGTAAGGCTTGAGTGTCCGTTGTTCGCTCGCTGAAAGCGTCTCCCGTGATTTGTTCGGGAATGTAAGGGCCACGTTTGTCACAGAAAGCGCTGGAAACCCACGGGGACAGAACAGCTCGCAGACAGACACCCTGACAGCACGCTCACACACTTGACAGCTTATCCCATTGCTCGGGCATTTCCACTAAAACCCAACATCAACGTCTCTCTCCCCCCCCTTCACTCCAATAACCTTCCGTTCAATCTCCCACCTCACCACTGCTTGTTTCAATTGCTCACAATGCAAATGACAGATTGCCAACACACTGGGTTTGATACAAAAAGACATGAATTTGTCTCCTGGTGCAAAGTAAACAAAATGAGAAAACTGCATCAATTGTGTTTTGGGAGTGAATGCAGTGTGTGTGTGTGTGTGTGTGTGTCTGTGGGTGTGTGTGAGTGTGTATGTGCATGTGCAGTATTGCCTTTTCATACAACACATAAACCACTCTGGGGAAGCAATTGTGTGTTTTGTAAATAAACGTGACACAATGACATTTAAAAAAAAAAAAAAAAAAAATCAAATGGATTATTTTGAGCTGTGGATCAATTCACACAAAAGTCTGTCTGGAGGCAATTAAAGACAGCACAAAAGTGAACTCTGGGATGCTACATATGTTTGTGGAGATACGATTCACGTATTGAACTGAATGTCAACCTTCATTCACTCTCCTGAAAGAAAAGAATCTGCCAGACATAGACTTTCCTCTGTCAGATTCACTTTGGAAAACAACCTTTAAGACTCCTGATGGAGTGTGTGTACAAGCATACATAACTGTGAAAACCAATCCATCACTGAATAACTTAGAAACTTTATTTTCCGTCTCATAAGCAAAACAGATATTTGTCCCTGCTTCATATGGCTTATCATGCTAAACCTTAACAGGTATATTTAAAAAATAATCGAGCATATTGAAAAAAATACAAAAGTTCTAAATCTAATCAAGCTGCATACATTGCGTGGGTGAACGTGTGGTTTCCTGTGCTTGCTAACGCTCTCACTAAAACTCGCATCTAATCCAATTGTTGCACACATCTGCGCTAATGTACGGCTTTTGCCACAACCGATAATTAATGCAATTTGCCAGAGCTTTGCGTCATCACTGTTATTTTTGACTCCAAAAGAGAAGGCAGCTGCTCACATGAGAAATGGAAGCCATGGTTGCTGTAACCCGGACGACAACATCCCGGCATTTGCGTGGCGGGTAGGCGCGAAGGTCAGGCGCGAGATGCGATCGCTACGCTACATTCATTAATACATTTACCTACTCATTTGATGACAATAGGAACCAGTGGGGGAGGTCAGCGGCTTTGACTGGCTTTAAGGTTTCATCAAAGCTGTTTCATGGCGATGATTTTGCGGTGACAGCTACGTGGCTAACAAACTGGAAATGAGCTTTGCCTGCAGCAGCAGGACCCTGAGTGCGTTGGCTTTTGAGGATATGGCAGAAGTGCATACACAAGGGCTGGTCTTATGGGGTGTTGTGTGTGTGTGTGTGTGGGTGGGTGTGGGGTATCAATCAGTGTCTTACAGATGATAAACAGAACTAATTCTTTCCCAATCCCCCATCATCCCTCAGATACCTTGTGGAGGAGCGCTGACCTGCTCTGGGAGTCCCACACTGCGTGTCACAAGTCTACTAATTGGCTTTGAGGATTCAGGCAGGATCTTGAGACACTTATTACGTCTCTAATAAATGACAGTCTCGGCTGCACTCCACCTGCTGTGCCGTCCCCTCCCCTTACCCCACCGTCGCCACCTTTATTAAATTACTCTTCAGAAGCGAGAGCACTTAAGATTTGATTGTGGCATGTTTCCCTTGTGTGGTCGCAGATTTCTTGTATGAAAGTGACACTGCTGGAGGGGATGCCCTAGGGAGCTGAGTGGATTTCTGAAGACGTTTTGTAAGCAACTAAACCCACAGCTGTGGAAAGAGAGAGAGAGAGAGAGAGAGAGAGAGAGAAAGACG
Source organism: Chanos chanos (assembly GCF_902362185.1). Taxonomy (NCBI): domain Eukaryota; kingdom Metazoa; phylum Chordata; class Actinopteri; order Gonorynchiformes; family Chanidae; genus Chanos; species Chanos chanos. The sequence goes on along the minus strand of NC_044500.1, from coordinate 17,149,331 downwards.
GTTGACGTTTGTGTGAGAGAGGTGTTGTGTCATTTCAAACATGGCAGACCTGATACTTTATTTTGATGGGCTGAGAGATAGGGCTAGAACAGGGCTATGTTCAGATATTCATAGTCAGAGCTACTGGTGTATAAAACAGCTTAAAAGACACACATATGGCACATTCTTCAAAGGTAAATTCATCTCAATAATTCACCTTGTAACCGAATAGAATGAACGCAAAGATGCTGCCTATTTAAATGTTTAATAAAAGACAGAATCTTCCTTAACGTTAAACGAGTTGAAAAATTATTATCAAGAATCACCAGAAACTACTATAGTTCGAGTTATCTCTCGTCAACCATGATGGGTTTCATCGATGTTTGTCTAGTATTGTAACAATTTGTCATGGGTGCCATACCACACATGACCACCAGGGACAGATATCCAGATACAGTCTGTGTCACACTGGGCAGGAGAGGGAAGGTTCTGGCTAGACTACTAAGAAGGGAACATTTTTTGCAGAAGACTGTAAGCTTGCGGAGTACAGGTGGATGTTGGTTTGGATCACCGAATTCAAGGGTTCATGCTAAGCTTAGTCAGAGGCTGAAGTGACAGAAGAATCTATGTCTGTTAGTCTAAATCTTTCACCTGACAGTTGACACCACCTGACACTGGTTTGGGGTCTGAGCTTCATTGCGTCATTCATCTCCACGCGACCTCTGGATTTGTAAATAAAAAGGTCCCAAGCTATGATATGCGGGTAGGCACAAAAAGAAGTTGCCGTCATTTGTCATCTGTCTGTGTGAATGACAGGACGTGGACTCCGCGGGGGGACGTTGTCTGTGCTGACTCCCCAGTCACCAAAGCCTCCATTTACAAATCAGTCTCTCTTTCCTCCTGATCAAGCTCCACGGACCAACCAGCCAATAACACAGACTACAGATAGGTTGCCACCAGCAGGGAGTGTGAGGTCTTACGCTAAAAGGGCTAATAAAAGTGAGACTAGCTACAAGTACTTATTACACTTCCTATGTTCTACCTAGGAAATAACGAGTAGAGAATTACTTGAAAGCATGTTGGCAAGCTAACACTTACCATTATGAGCTAGGACGAGGTCTTCATCATCAAAGTCATCACAAAATGTAAGGAATGTGCCTTAGTTTAAGTCAGGCTCGTTCATACTGTCAAGTTGTTGATTGACTTCCAGGAGTGGCTCGCAAACAAACCTGAGAGCGCCTGAGAGATGATGACTCTAGCCCCATTACCTTCCACCTAAAAGCCATTTGCACGCAATCACTGCTCTTAGAACAATGTGCCAAACGTAAGACGCACATAAAACATTTAATAATATCCCAGCTCCTCCACACCTTGTGCCAATTTAGATTTCCGCCAGAAATGAACTCTCGATGCTCAATGTCTCTTTCACTGGTGTTCTCTGTAGTGTGATTTGCGTGAGGATTAATTATCATTGTTTTGCATTGTATTTTTGGAATAAAGACACAAAAAAGAGCTACAGAAACGTGCACAGTTTTCAGACACTTAACAAAAAACAGCAAATGAGAAAAGAAGGGAGAGAGAGAGAGAGAGAGAAAGAGAGAGAGAGAGAGAGAGAGAGAGAGGGAGGAAGAGAGCACAAGACATAACTTGTTATCAGACTAGAAGATGGAGACAGTTTGGTTTCATTAATAGCTGTCTCAATGTTATGCAGGAAGAGAGCATAAAAATTAATGTAGCAGAAATGTGACAGTCTCAGCCAAAGGTGGAATTCACATAAAGGTGAAATACCGCCCTGACAGTAAGGGACTTTAAGCGGATCTGACACCTATGCTGCTGAAAGCAATGACTTTGCAAAATGTCAGAGCACCTTCTGGAAGCCTCTGCCTTTGTCCTATGTTAACTAGGGTGATCACCGACACTGATCTGCTGAGACATGTAACACGAAGAAGGTCAACATTTGCACTACATTATACAAATGATGCACAATTATACAGATGGAGGGCTGTGTGGACTCCACTGTCTGCCTGTGTTAGTATTCTTGTTATCCTGCATTCTAATGGTGCAGTCGTCTAGAAAAGACCCAAGGTAATCCAAGCATAGCCCAGACTTTCTCTGTCTCGCTCTCTTTTTTCTCTCTTTTTCTCTCTCTCTCTCTCTCCTTCTGTCTCTCCTCCTCTTCATGAACTTTTTGACTCTCTAAGTGAACACAATAAATTTAACCACTTGTATTAAAGAAGAGTGGAAGGACTTGGATCTAATGGCAGACATTTGAAAACGTATTTGTTGTTCCTTTTCGCCCAATATCTTTCCCATTGTCTGACAAGCCATATTTATTTTAATCTGTTAATCGAGCGGTGCCTATCCCGTGCTAAGAGTTGCAGGTCTGGGCATTCAGGTTGATGCAGAGAGAAGATGGCCCTTTTTTAGGCAAAGCATGTTGGGTAATTTGTGAAAACCAAGAATCGTGTAAACTGAAACCTGGAATTACAGGACCCATTAGTCTTTCAACCTCTCAAAAGAGGTGGATAATTAAAAGGAAATTAATTATCCAGACTCTGGACTGCAGCGTGTCCATCTCTAATCAGATCTGTCTCTTCCTCCACGCTTCTCTGATCCAAAGTTCCGCACATTACTGCGAAGGACAAGGTGATCTTGGACCTCAATGAGATTGCGTACTGCATCACACGGCCAATCTTTTTAATGCTGCTGTTCCAACGGTGACTGCACATTCACACAAACCTAACAGATGAATGGTGGTTAGGTGGGAGTATGCTGGGGGGGGGGGGGGTGTCTGTGTCTGTGTGTGTGCGCGTGTGCGGGGGGGTAGGGACGGTAGAGCTTAGGAGAGGTATGTGTGTAGTACATTACAGATACCACACTGTTTTCTTCAGCAGAAGACAGATAATTCAGTGGACTGACTCTGCTGATTTGGCACAGATCCTCACCTGAACTTCAAGGTTGGCCTTTCAGCTCTTCATATTTTAATAACAAGAGATAAAGATGTAGTTGTGCACAACAGTTGAGGCCAACGCTATTGGGTGAAATGTAGCTGTGTGAGAAAGGGCAACGCTATTGGGTGAAATGTAGCTGTGTAACATTTAAGGACAATGCTATTGCCTGAAACGTAAGTAATTATATTTAAGGAGAACACCACTGGCTGAATTGTACCTAATTAACGGTAAAAGACAAGACAATTAATTGAATTGTAGCTTGGGAACTGGCTTTAAGTGACTGTAATCTCATGCATACTAAAATTCTATTCAATAAAATATATACTGCTTGGGTAAAAGTGAAGTAGTGCCCAGATTGATAGGCACAGTTTTAGTGAGCTGGGTCATGCTGAAAGAACTGTGTGAAATCAAATGAAACCAGGGCAGAACGGTACAATACGGTCTGGTATTACAATGTTACAGCCAACTTCTTCTACCCATGTCAGATGAACAATTTGAGTCATAATCTGAGTGCTGCCAATGTAGCCATCCAAGTCGTGAGCAGAAGAAGCAGAATAATTTCTCCTCTTGCTCTCCATAACCACAGAGGAGTGTGGGTGATGCAGGGCAGGAGACATCTAGACACTCTTAACAACACGACGTACATCTTCTTCACCCCATCAGTCAGCAGCTGTGCCAAACCGTACTGCATTTTATACCCACACATTTACTAGGATGCTGTAAAGTGAGACATTGAGACAGATAAGGCCACAGGATCAGCGAGCCAAAGTTTAACGTCACGCCATTAAACTCCTTTATATCGACTTCTCATCAATGCCGCAAATTATCAAGTTTTTCATGCAGAGAGGCAGAGAAATAAGAGGGATATGCAGGATCACAAATGGAAAGCAAATGAGGGTACTTTAGGAGGTACTGATATTCAACTCCTACAGCAGTGTTGTATGTACCTATGACTAACCAAGTCATATAACTGTCAGAGAGAGAGAGAGGGAAAGAGAGAGATGCTATACTGTATCTGGTTTATTCCTGTATCTTTAACATTAAAATGATATGCATGAATGAGTGAATCATTTGATTTTAAACAATTTTGTTGAAAAGCATGGCTGTAATTAAGATGACCTCACATTACCTCATTATCAGGTATTTCTAGGGATTCCTCCTCTTTTGAATAATGAGAAAAACAGAACATCTTTCATTAAACAGTAAGGGTTTACTGTAAAGCTGTTAAACACAATCAGACATTGAATCTGTGAGGTTCACCATGAAGTGGTTAAAGAGATACGGTGAATTTCTTCTTAAACAGAAGTAAACAGAAGCTTACTGTTTACTCCTTTTTAGCATCTGAAAAGGAGTAAACAATAAAACAAAGAGAAAGAGAGAGAGAGAGAGAGAGAGAGGGAGAGAGAGAGAAAAGAACCAAAGAGCAAAGACAACTCTCCATCCAGTCCACTCCTGCCGTGGCTTCCGTCTGGATTGATGTCAGGAAGGAGATGCTGTAAAATCTCGGCAGGTTGCCTCCCCTCTCCTCTGGGGTTAATCTCCAACGGGACAGCAGCGCGGCGGGAGACAAACGGCTTTTCTCTCAGTCACTACGGCGCACTGCTGACTCCCACAGAAAACACTCCTTAACCACAGCCTATAGCCACAGAAACCCCGTGCCCACGATGGTTACAGCGCCGTTTCCAATCAATGTAACACATCCAAAACAAACTGGAACACACAGCGTGTGTATGGATGACAGGTGTTGTCTGATACTCATGACAACACCTTTCATAAACCTTTATATACTCATCATCAACGATACTAAACTGTGTTCACCTTGCACTTTTTTTTTTTCTCCTTTAAGTTTGTTTCCAACTCAAACTCCTCGTCTATTTGTTTAGTCTGCCGAATATTCTCCATTTGACATTCTGTGGCGAGAGAGTGTGAGTGAGTTGCGCACTGTGCTGTAACGGAGACTTTGAGAGGCATGGCTACCGCTCCGTGACATTTGAGCTGTGAGCAAGGCTCAGAGCGATGATGGGGGTGGCGTCCTGTCGAAAGGCCATCCCGGCCCTCGCCCCCCCCCCCCCCCCCCCCCCCCCCCCCGGTTCTCCACTCCTCCACTCCCAAACTCCACTCCATCAATCCTGCCTTGTTTGTGTTTAACCTTTACCTCATCTTGAGGAGGAGGGGCCCCCTTGCTTGCCCTTTCATTTTGATCTGAATTATTGAGAGGGGACCTAAATCTTTAATGTGTTCCGCTCCAAAGTAGCGTTGCCATTTAGGCTCGCCTTCATCCATCAAAAAAACGCCCGCCCGGTCTGTTTTGCAAGCGTGTGCTTATGCGGGGGGGGCGGGCAGACGGAGTGGCATATGTGGTCGGTATAGGTTGGCAAGCACAAACTCATTAATGATCCTCTGTTAGGGTGGCATATCTTACACCCGCTCTGCTGCCACTCACTCTAGGTCCTGTTGAAACGCAGTGTATTGCTGACTTCTTGATTTTTCTCTCATTCTCTTATGTTAACACAACCCTTCTCAGACGAACCCAAACTTTCCAAAGTGTTTCTGTTCCTTTATAGGCCTTAAAATGCCTTATCACCCAGAAGAAGACTGGCCTCTTTGTTATGGCTGTGGAATTGAGTTAAGCTTAAAACGACCGTTTCTTTTCTCTCTGTACACATGTACCAATTACGAATTGAATATTACAGAGGGATCTTTCCTTTGTAGAGTGGAAGAGAGGCTCTTTGAAAAAAAAAATAGAAGCGCTGCAATCACAGTGGGACATAAACATCAAACTACAGTAATTTTGCAATTCAAACCCATTTCTCTAAAAGTACAATTTTAACAACCATTTTGGTCGAAAGCACAAACTGAAGAAGATGAGAAGAAGTTTTTCTCCCTCCCCTTTTTTGTGGCTTGAAATGACTTTACCTCATTCTAAATGGCCCCTGACAACTGTGCCCTGGCCTAAGAAAATGTACTATGTCCTTGGTGTCCAGAGCAAGCAAATAGAAGCTCTGCTGTAATATTACATGCTCCTGGCTCTACAGATCTACCCAGTGTGCTTCTAGGAGAACATTAGATTGCACTGGGGGAGAATAGGGGGGCCTGCAGCATGTGGTAATTGGTAGAAATTGGCTGATGTGGTAGGCCCCCTACATCAACCAATGAAGAGTTTCCAGTCTGGGTGATGCGCACGACTGATTGAACACACACACACACACACACACACGTACACACACACACACACACAAACACACATTGAGAGAAAAATAAAGAGCGAGGGGGGGTTGGTTTTCTTATTCAACAGGCACATTAGGGGCTGGTAAGATTGCATTACCCCACTGCAAACCTGCCACAGTTCATTACACCACTGAGACAAAAGAATCAGTCCAAGAGCAAAGTCGTTTTCCTTTTCATCACTTCCCTATGCGACGGAGAGGAAAACTTGCAGGAAAGCAGCGGGGTCTCCATAACCTTTTCTTAATCATGCGTGTCACCTTTTGACAACTCTGTTAAACGACTATTAGCTAAGAATTATCCCAACCTATTCTAAGACGTAATTACGTAGCATATTATTGACAGCACTTGTCATTTTCAGGCTAACGTGAGCATATCAGGCTGACAAGTGATAACAAGAAACGCTTCCCTCTCAATGCACAGAACCTCTCCTGTAATGGAAAGCAATGATCGCAAGCTCCCATCCTCCCAGATACGTAATCAAGCTTGCCAATCTAATCAGCACACGTAGACTCATAAACAGCTTTGTTAAGGGCTTTGGCTAAATGCCAGTCTGAAACATTGGCAGCGCCTTGTACGATTAGCGGTAACTGGATTAGCCTTACGCTCGTGATGATCTGAAGCTAATGATCTGACGGTGGTCTCACCTTGATAGCGGAGTAGGAAGGATCCCGGCTGCTGCTGCTTGCTGTGGAAGCGGATGGTGATCTGGTTGCTCCAGCTACGCACCACCAGGCCCTTCATCAGGATGGATTCGTTGGCCAGAACCGAAGGCTCACGTCCCCCCAGGTCCTCAAACGTCACTGTGTCCCCCTCAGCCAAGCTAACGTTCATCACCTGGACAAACCACAGAGAAAAAACTCAGTTCATGTATGTTACTGGGCGTGTTGCTGGGGGGAGTGTGTCGCATATGTCCCCACAGAATTGTGTGATGCGCTGTAGGCATGTTTGAATCACATATTCTGGAGCCTTCTGATACACACATATTACTGGAGTATTAGTAACTAGAACACGTATATTACTGGCACTCTGACATTAGCACTTCGCTGGGTAGCTGCCATAGACACGCTTACGTAGCCTTGTTTTTTGTTGCTTTTTTTTTTTTTTTTTTTTTTGGAGACTTTCGACCTTCAGTCAAAATTGGTAGAGATAATCTGACAGGATCCCCTGTTCCCACCTGAGAGCAGGCCTACATCAAGTGACAGAAAAAGAAGCCGTTTTGTTTTTTCATAACTCCGCTGAACGGGGTGGGTGGTGCTTTAAGAAACGCTTAGTGCAAATCAGGGTAACATTTCACATGGGCTTAATTCCCTAGTCTGCGGCTGGGGTTATCAGCAGTATATGCCCGCTGTTCTTCGGCTCACCTGTCTCACTTACAGCTGTCTTGCTTACACCTGTCTTACTTACAGCTGTCTTACTTACACCTGTCTTACTTACAGCTGTATGTGTCCCTTAAAAAAACAGAGGCCTACAGCGTCAGCGTCTCGTAACGCAGCGTTCAAATGAAGAGATGTTCTGGAATGAACTGGACTGATCTTCCTCAGATATAAGAGACTAATATAATAACAGAATTGGTTACAGGGGGAAAAAAAACAATTAACTGCTGTGGTTCACTCCACTGAGGAGTACAGAGGAGAACTCCAAAAAACCCCCAAAACCTAAAAACAAAACAAAAACAAAAAACCCCTCTATAACCATCCTAAACCTACAGACAAGCTCCTGTCATTACTTAAGGTAGGCTGCTGAACCCAGCAATAAGAAACTGCCAGTGTTTGCAAAGTTACCCTATATATCAAGAGAAGGGGGAGCACAGATTAGTTTGTGAAAAGCATTCATAAAGGCCTCTTAATCTCTCTAGCTCATAGTGAACAGTTAGAAAATGTAATCATTCTGTCTCCTTTTTGCAAACGGCACGTCTGAGACAAGGTTTAAAACCACGATATCTAGAGGGGGAAATCCTTTCGTGCAGGAATTCTGAAACTCGTTGCTGAAGTGGCGATGTCTACTGTTTTTCGTTCAGTTTTTTTTTTCTTTTTCCTTTCTTTTTTTGGTTTGGTCTGAGCACTTCATTGACAAGTAAATGCACGGACAGGTTTGCAGGTCCTTTCACACGCTTTTCACAGCCTTACTTACAAACCGATAAGAGACCTTATCTACAAAAATGCCTCTTCATCTTCTGGCCCCCATGCTTCAGGACCAATGAAAGTACTCTATGTACTTTATACAAAGCAAAATACTAAAGAGGATGTAAAATAATGACACAGACAGGCAGAGTCAAAATAGCTCTGAAGATTTTTCATCAAATTTACAGTAGGAATTTAGGCATAAAACACAGTCCATAAGCAGGATACACTCCGGGACCTGCTTATGGAGGTCATCATTCCATCTGGATTGCAGCATAGATTAACTCACTTTTTCATTTCCTGATTTAAAAACAAAGACACAGTGACATGATAGGAGTAACATCTGTTGTACATTATTCCTTTTAGACACAACGTCCATTGAAATTTGCCTACATGTCCCATGATGGATGTAGAGGGCACGCGGGGTGAGAGTGCCGGCCATCTTTGTTCAACGCAATGCTGTCATAGCAACAGGTTACAACCTGAAGATGTTGTATGTCGCGACAAGATTTACTGTTAATAAACTCACAGAAACGACGTAGGCATTATAATCTATAAAACAAAGTGCATTACAAAGTAATCACATTATCCTAAAAGCCCGAGGATAATAAAAATGCCTCCAAGAATACCGCTTGCCGTAATCCAATTTGTGTTGGCGTTAGTCCCGAAAGACCGACCCACATATGTAATCCCTTCCATAAACGTGTTTCTCAGAGAAACTGGGCTATGTGGCGTGTCTGTACTGTAAACCATGAAGGCACTGCATGTCAACAGCGATGAAAGCTTTCATTTTCTTAGCGCTGAGCATAACTAAAAGGATTAGATCTGGGAAACCTAGCACCTATTATTCCAGTGATTCCTGCATTTTTTTTTTTTTTTTTCTCTGAGATGCATCTCGGCAGTAGTCTATGGTTCTAGGTACGGTACAGAAAGCCAATGGAATGTAGCATCCTTCCGTAGAACACACTCCAAGGTCCTGTGTGTTCTAAAATGAGGGAAGTACTGTTTATTTTTGTTTCGCATGTAGAACACTAGATGAAAAGAGTGGCGTGTTTGATGCTGTGAGACAGTGACAGTTTGAGATCCGCCAGCATGGGGGGACTGATGTTTGCAGGTGCGACGTTCTGCTGATTGGAGAGGACAATAAATATAGGAGCACGGCTTTGTTTCCTGATAAATGATGGTTTGAGTCAGGAAAGAAAAGAGAACTAAGCCAGCTCTTTGATTTCTTTGTGTGTGTGAGTGTGTGTGTGTGTGTATGTTTGTGTGTGTGTGTGTGTATGTTTGTTTGGGTGGCGATTTGTGACCAAGCTGTTTGCTGATTGGTGCTTAGAGGCAGGAGTGTGTCTCTCTGACAGAGAGAGAGAGAGAGAGAGAGAGAGAGAGAGAGAGAGAGGGAGAGTACAAGTAACAGAGAGATGTGTGAGTAAGGGTGGCCAGTAAGCACAGATGAAGCATGTATTACGAAGGGCAAAGACATGAGGTATGAATGCTGATGAGTGTGTGTGCGTGCATGCGTGAGTATGTGTGTGTGTGTGTGTGTGTGTGTGTGTGTGTGTGTGTGTGCTGCTGTGGCCCATGGGAATATTGAACAGCCTGGAAGTTTCCATTTTATGAAATTTCCATTTCTTTCTGATGAATGTGTGTGCGTGCGTGTGTACCTGGCCTGACTAATCACCTTGCAATGGCTGGCAAACACTAAGCACATGGAAAATGTGTGTGTGAAAGGGATCCCTCTCTCACACACTCACATTTGAAAATACATTTAAAAAGATATATATGTTCGTGTGTGTGTATGTGCGTTTGCATGGTTTGTGCGTGTGTTTGTGAGTGCGTGTGTGTGTGAGTGAGAAAGAGAGAGAAAGAGAAAGATAGATAGATTGTGCCTCTATGAGCGCTCTTGAGAAACTCTTCGAGCCACATGCTTTAAAAGTACTTTCACACACAAAAAAGAGCCCAGGCCCCACGGTAAATTGAGGTCAATATGTGTTCACAGCCACCATAGATCATATGACAACAACACAGTCTTACTACCAGGCCCACTGTACAGAACAGTATACAGTGCACCAAAGCAGTCACCAATATTAATGTCTCTGTATGATGTGGAATCAAGCCTTTTCTCTCTTTTTAGTCTAAAGCACGCGCGCACACACACGCGCGCGCACAAGTATACACGCGCACACGCGCGGTCATTGTAACAGTGCTCTGAGGGCACCATGATGGTTAATTAATGAGGAGACGCATGCTGTGTCACATTAACAGAGAATTAGCACAAACCCCCGGAGCAAAAGAGTGAGAAAAAAAAAAACGCATCCTCCTTTTGACTCTCTCACAGCAGTGCAGTGGTATGGACATAGTCGTGGCTCTCTCTACCGCTTCTGCAGGTACAAAGCAACACATGATCTGTAAATCATTAAAAGAACTCTTCACTAGAAGTAAACTTCAATTCTGTGGAAGATATAGAGTTGCTTAGTAAATCTGAAGAGAGAGAGAGAGAGAGAGAGAGAGAAAGAGAGACAGATAAAGAGACAGAGAGATAAAGAGAGAGAGAGAGAGAGAGAGAGAGAGAGAGACAGAGGGGGAGATGCTGTCAATGAGAAACTTCCCTCAGTTCCTTCCTCAGTGTGTGTGTGTATGAGTGCGAGGGTGTGTCTGTGTGTGTGCGGTGTGAGCGTGTATGAGTGCGAGTGTTTGTATGTATGTGTGTGTGTGTGAGAGAGAGAGAGAGAGAGAGAGAGAGAGAGAGATTGTTGGGGAAGTAGGTATTTGTGCTGTCTCGTCGCTTGGTTCTTCAAACAGACCAAGACTAAGGCTCCGGCAGCGTTCACTCCTGCAGGGCTGATCTAATTACTACTGATACCTCACATTTAATGAGAACCCACTCTCAAAACACACACCACATGACCGAAACAGGATAAAAAAGACTGGAACACACACACACACACACACAGACACACAGACACAGATGGGTGCCACATGCTAAATATGAGCAGAAACATGAGAAGTCCAATCTGAATTTCAGACAGACAGATAAAAAACAAAAAACAAATATGCTTCTAACATGTGAAGACATAACAGTTTGTACAGGTATAACAGAGGAAAGAGAGCGAAAAAAAAAAAACCCTCAACAAATGGACCAAGCAGAGTGAAAAATTCAGCAAAAGAACGGAGTGAAGTGATGATCTTGTCCCAGGCCTGGGCAGTCAGGCTGAGGAATCAGGCCTGCAGTGCTCCATTTACTGGGCTATTTCCCTCCACTCTCTGCCAGTACCACCATTACCAGCAGAAAACACAACCACATGGGGTACTTTAGAGAAAAGAACACATCTAAGGTCTAAAATAAAAACTCTATCATTCAACTGTGTCACTCACTTTAAATCTTAGAAGTATAAATTAAATTGAACATGTATGTAATAAAAAGAAATCGCACTCACAAAAGATCTAGATGTACTTCGAATAAACCTATTGATCTGTAGTATATTTAAAAAAAAAAAAATCCTTATGAGTTGTTTTCAAAAATCTTGGCAATGAAACAAGTCAGTTAAAAAGCAAGTTCAGACATTTTTATTACTAGAGGCACAAAGCACATACAACTACTTATTTTTTTTTTACCAGGTCTGTCTAATTGACACATTAAAGAGGTTTTATTTTCCCAGAGATGGGACCTTTGTATTTCTGACAGGAGCATTTTGAAGGCTGATCAGTTCTCTCAGTGTGGCTGAAATTCTCCTTTACTCACTTCACTGGTTTTGTGGGTCGAATGCAGCTGAGACAGGGTCTCACAGGAGAATTCTGGGACAAATAAAAGTGATTCCAAGCTGCAATGTCCATCCAGCTCTCTCCCTCTCTCTCTCTCTCTCTCTCTCTGACACTCAGTAAAAGGTGATATAAAGTCAAGGAAAGAACTTTTTTCTTTTTTCATTAGTTTCTAAGCTCCTAATGGTCTGAAATTTGTCTGACTGCTTGGCTAGTGGCTTTAGGTGGTCTCTATTTAGGTGCTACTTTGAAGTGCTAAGGAATGAAACTTATGTAAATCTTAGCCCTCTTCTAAAGCTTAAGTCCTTTCTCCCTGTTTGTAGAAAATCCCAGATGGCCGCTATGGTGGAAGTCCAGGAAGCTTCTCCTTCTTTCTGTGTCTCTCATTCTCTCTCTCTCTCTCTCATTTTCCCTTCTCAACTCCCTGCTGTGTTCTGTTCATCCTCTCCCCTGGCGCCACTTCTCCGCGGCATGGACAAGAGAGGAAGAAAATCTCTTCTAATTAGCTTGCCCCATTCTTCCTCCGAGTCCCAGCCCGAGAAGAGAGGGAGGGGGATGAGTGAAAGAGAGAGTGGGCATCAGGCTGCTAATTAAAGGGTGTGATTAAGAGGGAACAGAGATATGTGATGTAGCACCGCTAGCATCTGTTCCAGAACTACAGATCTGGGCCAGTAACAGAGAGAAAAAGTGAAAGAGAGAGTGAGGGAGAGAGAGAGAGAGAGAGAGAGAGAGAGAGAGAGAGAGAGAACCAGACAGTCGTCCAACATCCCTATGGTGAGGGTCACCCACAGAGAACACGCCTGTTCTAAATATAGAAGCGCTTTGAGCGGAGAGAGAGAGAAGGAGAGAGAGAGAGAGACCCATCTGTGCCATCTGGCAAGGCCATCGGCTGACAGGCCTGAGACGTGCTGCAGACAACTCAGGTGACAGCCGGGGCACCGAGGAGGGCCTTATCTCCCACACCTCTGGCTCTCACACATCGCCCAAAAGGAAATCGTGTCTGCTCCCGAATGCTCTTCAGAGCCTGCGAGCCATTGTACTCCAAATTACCCCGACAAGTCCTCCACTTGTCATTAGCACGACTTACTCTATTACAGAGGGACCCCCCCCCACACACACACTCCACCCCGTCCCACACCGTAATGATAAAGAGAAATAGGCAGATTAGTTAGGCAACCGTAAGCGAGAGAACGTGAATGCGGTGTGTCATCCTCTACAATGACCTTCAATCGTTATTTCCCCCACCTTTTTTTCTGTCTGGGCAGCAGAATAATCCAGATTCAAGAGGCAAGGTAGGTGCCAATTTTTTTTTCCCTTTTCTTTCTCAAGGTCATTCGATCCCCAGCCAATGGAAAGGATAAGCGCTGGATGGCTGAACAGGAAGAGGAGACCCTGGTGGAGCACATGCAAGTCTGCCTATCAACAAACGCTGTGTTACGTTGATGGAATATCGATACATACGGACACGAGGAGAATATGCAGTCGGTCTCTGACATAACAAAACTGCGATTTCAACCCGCTGTGTTTTCTGTTGACGAGTTGTCTCATTTTCCTTACAGAGTTCATTACCACAGCGTCTTTGAGTCCTATCTGTAAAAACACCCAAAGACAGTAATAATCAACCGACGCGCTAAACATAACAACCGCTAGTTTGCGTTTTCTCACATGCCAATAATATGAATAATGCGCTCTTGTGTCACACACCTTATCACCATCCAATTAGCCTCCTCCTGTTCTCAGCACGGAGGAGGAACAAAGTCCCTGCAGGGGGCAGCTCGGGCCCTCTCGGCAGATAAGCTTTCGTGCGTCTTTCTCCTGTCCACTGTTATCTCATTTTAACATTCACCTCGTTCGTTCCTTTTTCATTATCGCCACAATCCCCACACGCCGCTCGGAAAAATTGGTTTTATGCCTGCACGTCTGAATAACTTGGAGGGAAAAAAAACGTTAAGGAAGGGGAAAAAAACCTGACAACATGAAAACAGGGGCAGGGTTATCTGTAAGAAAGTATATATATATGTATAGTGATGTTCTGTGGAGTGTTACATAAGGGTAGAGTCTATTATGGGTCAAGAATGATTAGAACAAAAATTGCAAAATCCAGCGCGTATGCGTTTATTTGCATGTCATACAGCGTAGATTAGAATAGAGGCGGATAAGTTCTATTAGCTGGGAAAAGGAGAATTTCTGATTCCATGTTTAAAATGTGTAATGGAGGATGTCACAGCCTCTCAGGAACAAAAAGAACCCAGTGATGCTTGTGAAGAGACACTCTGTATCTTTACATATCTTATTGTTAGATGTTTTGCCATTACTGCCCCCCCCCCCCTCTCTCTCTCTCTCACACACACACACACACACACACACTTGGCTGTCCTTTAATCCAGGAGAGATGAAGCAATGGATGAGAATGGACCCCCTTCTCTGAGGCAATGTGGGATTTTTTTTGCCTGCTGCTGCAGAATAAGCACTCCTGTTTTCAATCTCTGGACACAAAGCTGTCAGCTTCCAGCTCAGACTCATAGATGTTGTGTATATATATATATCTCTATCCAATCCCTGGTGCCCCTTTCCAGGTTAGCACAGAGGGCTGTAGAAAATAACTCCACTAGATGCTTTCCCCTATTTTCGTGAGGCTAAAAGCAAATGTCATGCTATGTTTATATGCATGACTTAATTGCTTTTGTACCTTACAGAGAAGACAAAACAGGTTCCATTAGGTTGGCTTGAAGTGGGTTGCCTTGGAAATGTAGCAAAGTCCAGTGTTCATGCTATATTTATTCAGGTTGTATTAACTGGTTACCTTCGTTTTCTTCGGTTTTCACAACCCAGTGACTCGTATTCGCACACGAAAAACATGCACGCAAGCAAACACAAGCCACAACACCTGTCTTCCTCCCTGTTTTCATGAGAAACGGCTCTAATAACTCAGTTCCGTCTGTTCAAGCTTAAAATGACACGAAAAGTACAGTCTAACAAGGAACGGAAAATTGAGGCAATACATTATGCAGATAACTAGTTTAGCATAATCCTGTCTTCATCAGACTGGAGCTTTTAAGTCTCTCTGTAAACAGATGAAATCAGGAAACCTAAGACAAAAGAAACTGGCCTGTTCCTGAAAAACAAATCTATGTCATATTGTCCTCTAGAAATTTCTGTCAATATTCCACCCATGTCTGTTCCTCTGACACAAATAGAGAAATACGCCATTTCATTTCTTTCTGTCTTTCTTTTTTTCACCTCATGATCAAGTCGAGTTAGAATCACCTGCTGTCCTTTTAAGTGAAGTCCCTGCGAACATGCCTTGGTTAATCTAGCATGAGCCATGTTTATTTTCTCTTCTTCCTCCTCTTCTTTCTTTTTCTTCTCTCTTTCGTCTCCTCTTCCATCTTTCTCCTCTCTTCTTAAAAAAAAAACTTCCCTTGAACACTCTCTCCCACTTTTGACAATTCATTCCTCCAATGCCCTCCCCTTAAAAACCTCTCTCGCACACTCTCAACAATTCATTCCTCCCATTTCTGTCTTGCTTTCTCTCTCTCTCTCTCCTGCTCTCTCTCTCTCTCTCTCTCTCTGTGAATGCGTTGGGGCTCAGCAAGCAGATCTGCCTGGATGTGCATTTTAAAGCGTGTGGAGCAAATTGAGGTTGAAATCTCCCAAAAGGTGACCTGTGAAGGGAGAGAGGGCAGAGAGAGCTGAGTGAAAGGGGACAGCCTCACACTGCAGAATAAATCAAAGGCAAACTGAGGCAGAGCTGCAGTGCGCTGATAGCTGACCTGTTGAGGCCAGCTCACCTCTCTGAGCACATGAAAAAAAAAAAAAGAAAAAAGAAAAAGAAAAAGGGGGAGGAAAAAAAAAAAAAAACCCTGAAAGGCCTCTAAAGTGCAGAGCTGCACGGTCCACCACATCTAAAAGCCCTGTCTTGGGCCACTTCGGGGGGTGGGAAAAACTTAGAATCCCGTCCTAACAATAAAGGAGTACAAAGGGGGGGTTCAGACAGAGCCAGGGGCAGCAAGAGGGAGTAATGGACTCTCACTACCCCTCTAGCCTTTTCTCTCTGAGCCTTTTTCTTGGGAGCAACAGATGAGAGGTGGTCCGCGCCGGGAGTGACGGCAGCCACCTCGGAAAGGGGCACTGCCGGAGCTGAAACGGCCCAAGTTCTACCCCCCCACCCCCACCCCCCCGCCGCCTCATTGGCCCATTCACAAAAACGAGACAAAGACCAGACAGTATGCTGATATGTCAAACGCTCTGTGTCCCCCTGCCAAGTCGTCCCTGTAATCCAATCATCATGCAAAAAAAAACAACAAAAAAACCAAAAAAAAACCCTCGAATCCTCAGTGATAGTTTCTAAGGGTCCTGGAGCGAATAAAAGGAAGAAAAAAAAAAAACCTTGATCATCTTGATAAAGAGTGTATTACAGTTAGTGTTTCATTGTGATTTATGAATACAGTGCAATACAGTTTGGACTGCTGCCTGAGGTAAAACCAGCATTCTGTAGAAACTGTTAATAGCACAGCAGGTCAGAACCCAGCGTCCTGTTGTGAGACCTCCGCTCTCCCTGCTCCATTAGTGTCAAAGCTGATGAAGGCTGTACTCACACGGTTTTAAATGCATGTGATTAAAAAAAAAAAAAAAAGGTAAAAAGAAACGGGGGGAAAAAGCTTTTTGACTGAAAGAATGCTATTAAAACAGTTTGGGAAAAAATCTTAGCAGAAATGACCCTTTTATAGATCTTATCTATTCTAAGCATTTAGCAACTGGAACTATTGATGGAATTACATTTAACGTCACATTTAATGGGCTGTACATTCTCTTTATGTTTGTTTTCGGGCAACAGCTTGGGCATTGCAGGTCATGTCGTTCTTTTCCGTCATTCAAATGGCCCATTTCCTATTTCTCACCGCATTATGTAAAAGACTGTATCTGAAAGTAGACAATAAGCGTGGGTCTCTAAGTGTATTAGTTCTCACATTTAGTTTAGAATTAAACAGAAAGCGGAGAAACTTTTTTTTTTCTCTCTGAGCCTGTAGAACTTCTTATTTCCGCACTCGTATGCATAAAACACGCCCTGAAGGAGACACAGGTGTGAGATAACCACATCCCTGTGCACTAATGTTGGGTCTAAACAAGTTGCATAATGAGCAACTCACCCTCAAGCCAAGGCCGACCTTGGTAAAGGACTGCGTCGGGAGGGTTGGTTTAATGTTTGAGGGAACAGCTTGCGTGTTAAAAAAAAAAAAAAAAGCCTTTTGGCTCTGAGGGGAGTCAACAAACACAGAACAATCACCCCATTGCCTGTCGCGTCGTGTTTTTCACGCCGTCACACAGGTGTGCGGGAGTTTTCTCAGCGGTGCTGACAGGACAAACAATTACTGGAGCAGAGAGCCAAGCTCACGCTCAGCCTTTGAGTGCATCACCGTGCAGCAGCAGCAGTCCCGGTCTTGGGCTTCGCCAGAGCCGCTGTGTCATCTGCTAATTGCACTTCTTCCAGCTTGTTAAAGCGTCACTGCCGTACACGTCCATAGTAAACAGCAACATAAGCCCACAGGCAGAGGAGAACCAAAATACAGTCCAGTAAAAGCTTAAACTGAGAGCGAGAAAAAGAGAAAGAAAGAAAGAAAAAGAAAGAAAGAAAGAAAGAAAGAAAGAAAGAAAGAGCGCGCAAGAGACGGACAGAGAGAGAGTGCGAGAGAGAGAGAGACAGAGGGAGACAGAGAGAGAAAGAGAAAGAGGAAAAAAGAGAGAGAGAGAAAGAGAGAGAGAGGTCTGTACTAACATGGAGTGGTTGAAGTACATGAGACAGAGGTTCCTGGTAGAGCAAGAGACAAGCTCCATCAGAGAGGGTGAAGAAAACTCCCTTACAGAGATGAACCCTTGCTGTCTACTGCTGAGTGTGAGCACTGTTTGTTTGCCGCTCTACTTCTACATGCACCCTGCATTTTACTGAGGAAAAACCTTTTAGCCATCCACCATCCACCTAACACTCACCACTCAATCAATCATCCGCAAGGGGACAATTTAGAAAGCACGGTGAATCACAACATTCAACCAAAACTGATTTCATGAGAGACAGTAGGTACATTATTCTTCTTATGATCTTTGGGTATAGAAAGCAAGGCAATATTTTACTTCTTCTTCATGATCTCTCTCTTCAGCCATGTTTCCCTCTTACATCAAACTCCAAAATGCACCACTGCTGCAGCCTGTTGAATTACCTGAGTAGCTAACTGTCATTCAAAAGCTTTATGGAATCCAAAGATCTAGATTGTGTCCATTCAATCATATTCTCTTTAGCCTGCCCCTGCTTCCCAGGGCCTCTGGTTCAATTTACCGCCCTTTTTTTTTTTTTTTCCAATTTCATCCTCAGTGAGGCAATCAGCAGGCAAGGGAAATTTTAATAGGCATTTGGGAGAATATGCTGGAAGGCAGCACTGCTCATTATTGCCTGGCTTTCATTAAATGTTCCCTGGTCTGACTGATACCCGGCATGGAACCGCACTGATTGTGCCGGCCAGTCAAACGCAACAAAGCCGTCCGGAAGCTCACGCCAAATAAAATCACGCTATTTACGCGCGCATTGAATCTGAACTTGGAGACTGCCTCTGCTTAAAAAAGGAGAGAAGAGAGAAAACTTATTTTTTGGCACGGCAGAAAAGAAATTTCAAATAGCCGGGGCTATAATCGCGAATATAATGGTGTTAAAGAGCGGTACGGCGCAAGTAAAATGACAATCTTCAGAGGTTTGAGAATCAGCGGGTTAGACATTACCGAGGTCTCCAGGCTCGTTTCGTCTCTTAAATGCCTCAGTTTACTTTGCCGCACCACAGACAACAGAAGAAAGTGACCCTCCGTAATGATGAACGACCATTAGTCTGTCCGTCACTGTCTGAGTCTGACCATTAGCGGTCGCAGCGCGTGGCACTCAGAGGAAATGATCAAGGAACGAATGTTCGTCTGAGAGCTAGAAGAAGAAAAAAAAAAAAGAATACAAGAAGAAAAGTCGTGGTCAGCTGTGGCTGAAGACGAAGTGGAGATCAGACGTATGGTAAAAAGGTGCAAAAAGATCAATATGTCTGAAAGGAAAGAGAAAGAAAATGGATGACGGATACATGAAAAAAAAAAAAAATCCTTTCATGATATGTTGGACGCGATGTGAGAAAATATCACTGATTTACTCCGCTGTGCCGTTCAGACGAGGACAATGATTCTATGTAATAAATTATTATGATTTTCTGTACAACATTAAATCATTGTTTGTTTAATTTAATTTGATAATGTGGTGTGTTGTACAAGCACGACTGAATACGAATCCAAATAGACGCAATCATTTGAGATGGAACCTGCCTCACAATGTTAATCCCGCACAAATAAATTACAAAGCAGTTACAAAGGTTACACCAATTATTTCAGTTTTAGCTGTTTGGCTTTTGTTTATCCAACTGACTTTGCTTCCATGGTAACTACAAGAAATTGTCAACTCTGCCTCTATCCAATTGAATAAAGCAATTACAATGCAAATGGATTTTGTCTCAATTACTTCTGCTCATTAAATGACTGTCACTGGACAGGTGCATGTGTGTGTGCAGTGTTCTGACTGATACAAGGTAGCAAATGAGTTTTTCCGTGGACAAACTGCCCAAGTTTGACCGGCCATTGATGACTCATGGGACACTGCACCTGTGTAGGCCAACACTGGCTTAAAAGTTACCAGTGCCAGATACAAGGATTATTCACGATATGTTATGTTGATATGATGTTGCATTAAGTTTGTGACAGAAACTGACAGACATATGATTAATTTAATGTACACCAGCGAATGTAGTTTGGTGTCTTTACGTGTCGGCTGTGTGGCTATTGTCACTCTGCCAATCATTTTATAGGGCAACCCCAATGCTTGGCAAATAATGACAGTTAGATCCCTGTACTGTATGGTCAGACATCAAAGAGTTTCCATTGTGGAGGATATGGGATTTTTCAGGCTTCTTTACTTTCTTTAAAGTTTTCATTTCTAGGTGATTTATAACATTTTTAAGACTATACCTAGGAGAGGTTTTGGATGGTTGACATTACTTGCATTTTTTGGATTCTGTTTTTAGCTCACAGGCATACTCATTTTCTGACAAAGAAAAAAAACCCACTGCAGAACTACTGGGTTATTAAAAGTACTTGACATTTTACCAGTGAATTCTCCAAATAAATGTCAAAGAAGTAAAAGAGAGAACTTGGTTTTTCACCATAGAGTGCGTTATCTAGCTGATGGGCCAATCTTGTTTCCTACTCACACAACACAGCACAAGGTGGTATCTAGACACTGAATGATGCTTACATAGAAACAGGTCAGGAGCATAAAGGAATACTTTTTGAAAATAAAGTTAAAGAGCACTTGGCTGATAAAAGAAATCAGACTAGATTCCTTACAGTGGGCTGCTGAGCCAGCCGATAAATGAAGTAAAAAAAATACATAAACTATGTATTAAACTCTATACGAAATCATCAGTTATTCACATTAATGCATGACTTGTTGTCTAGTTCAGAGTAACTTTCAATTGAGAAGATGTTAGACATTAAGACAGTAGGATCTCCAACACAGGGCCCTGCAGACTTGTACTAAAGTAGAGGGATAAGCAGGTAGTCTTTGTAAGACAATGAAAGGAACAGAAAAAAAAAAACAAAACGCACAGCTTTGCAACCGGGCATTCACCATTCAGTTATCTGAGATGGAGAGACAGAGCTAATCAGTCACAGTGAAGTGAAGCGTTAGCAATACAACCGAGAGAGAAAAAGGCAGCGTTAGGATAAACACAATTAGTCAAAGTGAGCTGCATAGCAGTAAACTAATGTACTGCGTCTTGCCGGTTTTGCGCAGGCCAAATCTAAAGGGAGGCATTTCTACTGAAAATAAATAAATAAATAAATAAACAAATAAAATAAAATAAATAAGGGGAGGGGATGTGGGTGGCGGCTATGTGAATCGGCATGGCTGACTTTCACGCTCTTGCTTTCTAATTTATTCTGATAGACACTGATAAATTAACTGAGCTCTCCCTCACTCAGGTGCCCCTGCATTCTAATGTAGACCCTGCTTATTGTGCACTAGGAACTCTGCATTAATGAAGGTCAGTGAAGAGATGACATTGGCGTCAACTCCGAAAGGTGTCTCTAGGTTGGAATAGATTTGAAGGACCCATTCATTTAAGCAGTGGTTACCTGATCTGCACAATTACGTTCCATGTCTTGCCTGACAGGAGCAAAAAAAAAAAAGAAGAAAAAAGTGGAACACCTTCCCTTGTCACTGCTGATATAAAATTTGAACATTAAAAGGAGACAGGAAAGTAACATCAGTATATTTGTTTGTCAAACAATAATTATTTACTTCAAATGCAGAGATATTATTATTAATAAGAATAATGTGCACGTGACTAAAGGATTCCTTTAAAATGGCACAGCTATTGCATTTCTGTTTCATGTTATATTAGAGCTAAAAACAGAGGCAGATTTCTTTCACTTAGTGTCAGGATAGAGTGAAAATAGAGTAAGATTTTCTTATGTAATCACTGATGGCATCTCTATTTCTTTATAGCTATTATCATTAATCTGTAGTACTGTGTCGTCCTCACTGGCACATAGTGAATCAACCGCTGAAGATCCTTGGTGGTTATGTATTAAATACCAATTATTTACAGCTGAGGAGATGAAAAGTGAAACATCAGAGAGGCAGAAATCTCTTCTCACCTTTTAGCCATCTGCAGAGTTTGAATTTGGTCCAGGACTATTTTTTATGGAAGAGAAGAGTCCATGAAATGCATCTCCACTCCACCAAGAGCTATCTCAGGTTCTAAAACCTATTCACACTAAAACCTGCTCTCAACTTTTTGTCATACTTAGATTTCTTTGAGTTAAGTACACCGTTCCTGGCTTAGCAGGTTCTTTTATCTATTCCTCTGTTTCATTACCTTTTTCCCGCTGGCACCAAAAAAGCATCATCTTACACGGAGAGAGAGAGAGAGTGAGTGAGAGAGAGAGAGAGTGAGAGAGAGAGAGAGAGAGAGAGAGAGAAAATATGCTTTACATGATAAAAACAAAAATATCTTTTGTATACTGTAACACTGACAGGAATTGGGTGCATGTGGGTCTATCACCTTTTGCATTATATACTGCTAAGAGAGTTTTTTGTCCCTGCAGCGGGGTTAGCTTTCACCAAAAAAAGTGACAGGCAATTAACAGAGCCTTGTTTTCCCTTACCCCCAGCCTACCTCTCGTTATGACTGAGTTTAGGATGACAAGGAGATAATATTGTAGTGTCTGAGGTTATTGATCTGAGCTATGTTGTGGAGTGCGGTGATTTAAACGCTGTGTGGGAGATGGACCAGTGAATTAGAAGCAGTCTATTGCAATCTGTGAACCTCATACCGAGTTCATCTCTTCATTTATCTCTCAAAGGGAAACTAAGACATTGATAAATATAATAATCCATAGACAGACTTAGTCATTTGAAGAACAAATAAAAAGTTAGTCATCTTACTCTCACTATGCCTACAATTTTCAGCCATGGAGAGTGGAAAAGCAGAGTTTTCATCTCAGCTATAGTTTTAATTACTCCTACGCACTGGAATAGGTTCACATTCCACATAAGAATTGGCATGAAGTTTCCTGTCTACATGAACAAACCGTGTGTGAACTACATATTTAAATGGAAAGTATCGAATCTGTTTCAGTGCCATAATGTCTGATCTGGGCACTGTCCTGAATTCATATACGCACATTAAATTCATATTCTACAGATATATGGAATATTACATATGCACATTTTGAGTCAGATCACATCGCACCACAAAATGGTAAACCGATCAGCCTTTTGCCACTTGCTCGCTCGATCTCTACGCTTTATCGTGCAAACAGAACGGGCCCTGGCAGCTGACAGTGGGGGAGATGGATGTGATTGTACCCAAAGAGAACAAGGGCAGAAGACTGTAGGGTCTCTTACAAGGTCAGGAGAACCAGGGCAGAGGTTGGAACCTCTCCATGTCCAAGAGGCAGTGGCTGAGCTAGACGTGGTCTATTATTCTCTATAGCAGGACCAGTGCTGTTTCTTGAAGTTCAGCCAAGTTTAGCAGGACAAAGCAAATTGCTCGGCTGATTTCAGAAGGCAAAAAAAAAAGGGCAAAAAAATAGACTTTCGACTGTTTTATCAGAGGTTCCATACCCCGAGTATCAACGCTGATTGCAATCACTTTCTGTCAATTTCATGTGAATTTACACACGAACAACCAAACTCAGACAGAAAGCTTGCAGAGCTACAGCACCATCGGCTGAAGTCGTCTTACCCTCTTTAACACTTTCCGAGCTTACGCTTGAGGGCTCTTACCTCCAGACAGTGTGGTGTTAAACCGTCCAAGTTGACAAACGCATCCCAATCAATCTCAGCTATCAGCTTGGTCAGAGGCTGGAGATATAACTATATTTTATTGAACTGTGCAGAGGACCACTTCATCCAAAGCAGTTGAGAATATTGATCCACGGTCAATACCAAGCATGGCTTTGGAAGACAACTTATAGATCTTTCCAACTCCTGTGGAGTTGTGCCTGCATTTGGATTCACTTACTGGCTTACAGTGTTCCAAGCTCAGAGTCTTTTAGGACTCTCTCCCCCTTTCCACCCAGAGGCTTCTGTGGCAGAGCTACAGCAGAGTCCAATTCTTCTTTGTACAGCTTCATTTACTGGATGCTGGGTGAGATAAGAGCTCGAGATGCATTAGCTCAAGAGTGATGAGTCTGGGAAACGTGAAAACATCAGAGATAGAGAATGCACTGCCATGTTATGATCATACTGATATTATACAGAAGATGGGAAAAAAAAACCAAACAAAAAAAAAAAACAGGATTAGTACCGCTAATATGCGATGCCAAGCCACTTCTGGGGGGTGGAGGAGTGGGGGATGGCGTGGAGGGCATAGAACCATCATGAAAGGCTGGATGCATTTTAGTCGTTCTTTAATATCTTGTATCTGAATATATTTCAAAGTACATCTTATGTTATCTGAGCAAAAAGGACCTCATCTGTTAGTTGCAAAAGCACAGAGATTTGCATTACAGCTTCTGCCTGATGTTGTTTTGTGTTAAAAAATTCAAATGGTTGTAGCAACTGTAGCCTTGTCCTTCCATGAGCTTTCCTAAATATTTGATGTTTACAGGCTTATCTTATTCGCAGTTCAAAAAGCATATCAGGAAAAAAAAAAGTTACAGTCCCTTTTTTTCAAATCGAGTACTCTCTCTTATCGGCAGATGTGCCAGTCAGCACCCTCTCACCTTAGAAGCCATCGTAGCGTGCCATTCTAGCACAACTTTCTGTCTCCCTCCTCTAGTTTCCCCAAACATTTTTAACTGAATTCAACATAATTAGCACTAATTGTCGATAAAATATTGCGGGCGGTCTAATCATTTCATTGTGACTCGGTAGTCAGAGAAATTTGACAGGATAGCTCAAACACAGAGCCTACCTAATACGTGTGCTCATCTCGCAGATCGAGGGCACGAGGAGAGGAGACAGATGTGAGTACAAACTGATGTGTGACAGCATACCAAAAACACATATTCCTTAATTTACTCATTTACTTTTATATTTCTATACGAATATTTTAGGATTTTACACGCAGTTAGGAGGTTTCGCTGTCCGTCTGCAAATTAAATATCACCCCAAGACAAACAAAAGGAAGCTTTACGATTTGTGTAGTCACACAAATCATGTCAGAAGCCTCTTTTCCGACTGGTACAAGCAACAGATATGTGACACCAGTGGATGTCGACTGCCCTTATTCAGTATGTAGTGAAAGAGACGGTCGTTCTAGAGTCAATCTGTTTTTGCGGACTTTAAAAAAAAAAATCAATAAGTTCTGCAGCAATTCTGATGTTTCCTAGGAATTCTCCACCCATCCTCCCGAAACACTCTTCCAATCAAACTGTGTTGTATTATCCTGCTCCTTCATTAGCTTGGTAATTGTTTACAAGAGCCGTTAATGCCCATAGTCATGGTAACTGTCATGGCTGAGTGGTTAAAAGGGATCTCAGAGCACCTGTCTGCCATACTAAACACCTACACTTACACGGACATATTTTCAATACAATTTTACACAGACATGTAAGAGTCTCAGACCTGTTTCAGTTTAATCAGGTTTCATGCCTTTTTTTTTGGTCAATATTTCAACATCTTTGAGCAATTTATCCATTTTCAAAAATCCTATAGGGTTTTAAAATTTTCCAGTGCAATCCTACCGGATTCACAAAATCCTACAGGGCTTTCTGTGATCTCTTTTAGAACTATTCTGGATTCTTAGTGGACACAGGCCTCCTTATCAGAAATCTGAAATAATTCTACTGGATCTCATAGGTTTCACAAGAGTCTTATAAGACTACCTGGAACCTTTTTTTTTTTAAACCAGATTTCAAATTTTAACAGCTTTCAAAAAGTGAAAGCATTAGCAATTTCGAATACTAATGATACTAATAGTTTTAAGTGATGTCGTTATTACTTGTGATATCTAACAATATAATTGTTATCTCAAGAGGTCTAATTATCATAGTATATTTTAAGTGACCTGTCGCTAACAGCTTAGGTTGCACAGTTACGTTCACTTTCTACTTGCTGATACAGTGTAACCATAACATGTGAGGACGGGGAGTGATACATTAGACATACGCTTGTGAGTATATTATTGTGAGATTATGGCAGAACTAAGGCAGAGCTACAAGTAAGTTACTGAATAACTTACTTTTTATATACAGCTGTAATAAGACAATGACATGTAAGTCATGTGACGAAGTTTGGGTGAGCTGAGACCCAGGAACTCATGTGCCCAAGAGAAGTGAGGTGTGGAATTGCTCATTTCTGTTTGAAATCTCTCGGGTGACTGGCTGGAAGAAGGCGACCTTTAGGCAAGGTAAGGAAAATACAGTGTTTTATTAACTGTAAGGTTAATCAGCTTACATTAATTATATTAAATGTCTTTATTTAAAATTTCAGAACACTTAAGACATTATTAGTTTTACGACTGATACTCAAACAAATCCATCAACTAAAATATTATTCACTGACATTTGTAGTGATGGCTATCCTACACACCAACCCTCGGTTTTCGGTGGTTTGTTGGCTTAGTCAACGCTAGCCAATCGTTTGTTTATATTTTACGTAGCTTGCATTCATTCTTGCTACATATATTCTTCAAATGATAGCAGTTAATGTTTTCTAATTAGCTAATAAGCTAACGTTAGCTGACTGGGATACTTGACTAGCCTACAAAGGTACCTCACTAGCTTTCAAGAGCCAGGGGCTGCAGTCTGTCATGAAAGCCCATATTTCAAACGGCATTCCGCGATCACCACGGCTAAAGCATCTCACATGGGTGACGCAAGAGGCAGCTAATCAGTTTTTGTTATGGGTCTGAACACCCTTGTTCATACTGTTTCGATCCCTCAAACTTAAAATAGTAGTGTGTTATCTCGGTTTCAAGATTTTCTTGTCAACACTTGCTACCAAGTGTTCCGTTTACACGTATATGACACATGACTCACCAGGCCTAAATAAACCACAGAAGTACAAGTAATGAAATAAAATAAATAAATAAAATAGAATAAAATAAACTAAATGTGTATATGTGATACAATCATTTGTAAACTATCTCTCTCTCTCTCTCTCTCTCTCTCAATATAAGTTGAGAACTACTTTTACTGGAGTAATATATCACCAAGGGTACGTTTGCTTTCACTCAAGTACAGGGGTCTGTGTACTTCATCCACCACTGCCTTAAGTCTTTAATGCTTTACATCCACCACACTTTACATCCACTGGAACTGTTCGTTTCCTTTCTCAGACGAGAAGCTGCCAGTGTTTGCCCTGGAGGAGAATGCAAGTCCCCCGGCAGACTGTTTGAAAGCGGAGTGAGCCGTGACCTGAATTCCCTCAGTGGAGAGCCTGGTGATTGATGACAGTTGACTCCTTTGACCTGGGTCTTGTGGTCAGACCTGTACAGGTGATGAGCTCCTCTGGTACTGTCTGACTCCTTGATTCTCCACAAGGCAAGGTCATTCATGGACAGAGACAGCCAGTAATGGAGTGACCTGGTCCTAATGGAATTCCGCAGGTGAGGGCCATCGGGCTGACGATATGAGAATTTCGCAGCGAAGGACAAATGCGTTCTGAGAGGGGGATTATTAAAAGTAGCAAATCCCTCTTTTATCATTCGAGCGCCAAATGCTTGGAAATGGTTTAAAAATTCAGTTTAACCTTACTGCTGATCCATAGAGGTTCTCTAGGGATCAGAAAATCAGAACTCCAAAATTTTCCAGGGGGGCCTCTGAAATGGATTAGACTGCTTTCATAGAAACTTCAAGATCAGAGGAATGCCTAACCAGGTCTTTAAGAGGGAAGACGTGACCAATCAACTAAATTAGGCCATAAAAGACATCTTAAATACAAAGTGGTTCTTCACATTGTCTGAATTAAACACTATTTTTGTCTATCAGCACAGGGGACGAGACCTCTTTAATTAAGTTAAGAGTTGCTTGAGAGACAGTTTAACGGGGAAAGCATTAAAGAATACCGTAAACAAACAAAAGGAGTGGACAGATAATCCATAAACAATTAATTAAGCCAGGAACTCTGTGGCTTCCTTACATATCAGTCACTTTAAATGATTGCAAGAAAGGAGAGAGGAGGACAGAGATGTTTACACTATCCCAGGTTAACAAGGCTGCACAAGGAGAGGAGAAACATAAAGTGGAGAAGAAAGGTGGGGAGGACAGTGAGAGAGAGAGAGAGAGAGACAGAGTAAAAGAAAAAGAGAGCAAAATCTTCCTTCTGTCCTCTTTCTGCAGGAGCCTCAGCAGCAGCAGTAGCAGCGATGCATCATTGACAATTTGCTATGCACAATTGCTGCTATTCAAAATATATTAGCGAGCCCATCTGGAAGGTCAGCAGGGTAATAGCTGTTGTATATTTTATGAGTGCAGGATGCATGGTCTGAGTTAATCACAAGGGAGAATATGATTCAGGTGAAGCCAGATAGACGGCGGCAAAGGAGTCATAACACGCAGCCCAATTTCACATCGTGCATGCTTACGAAGATCACCAAGTTTCAAACTCATGCCCTGTCAGGAAAATGACTAACATACAATAGAACATCCCCCCCAACCCCCTTTGTTGTCTCCTTAGGAAACACTTTTGGATTCATTCCATTCTAATGTTACACTCAGCTGTCACAATTCCTTTACAATTCTGTCTCTACATGAAAGGTTGGGGTGGATGTGCCCCAGACGTGATGCGTGGATCGTAGAATGAGAGCTGTCTTGTCGCTCGTAGCGCTGCACTCCGACAGCCAGCTAGATCGTTTTACAGTGATTGTTTTGTTATGCCGTTTTGCACGCAGTCCAGAGAGACATAAAAAATTAAATATGGATAAAAATAAGTGTTGTCTTACTGCATGTGTAAGTGCATAGGAGGATGTGAGATGCCCAGCGCTGAAGTCATATCAAGGAATTATGGTAATGCAATTCCCTGAAACCACCTACAGCTTTGCATAATTTAAAAGACATTCACGATATCTCGACAGAATCGAGTCTTTCACTGACACGTAAGGTTTTATGAATTATGTTATTAATGCTGCTGGCTATAAGGTTATAATTTCCATTTTGAGCGAGTTAAATGGATTTACTTTTTTTTTTATGAATCTACAGAGACTGGAAAATGACAGTTATTCACACAATATGTTTCTCTAATTTACGCTCACAAATAATGAGCTATTAAATTTTGAATCCATCTGTGAATGAAAAATAGAAAAAAAGAAAACCCAAACAAACTAAAACCTGAGCATCTAATTTCGAGATAAATTTTTGGCTATCTGATAACCACTTTTTTAAAAAGATCTGAGGACAGCTCATTGTGGGTGCATATAACTTTCCGCATTCTACAGTTGTTCCCCATCTCAATTGAAAGACTGCAATCTAAATATTGCAGATGTACCGAACACTTTTCTGCTCGGGTGTACTTAAAGTCCTTTCAGAAATACCGATGTGAATTACACCAGATTTTTCATTCTTTAATAATGAAGGCAATGAAGAAATGAACACTAACCTGAATCTCCACACCATAACCCATATAGACGGTCACGGTGTAGGTGCAGTCCAAACCTGAGTAGTACCATGAACTGGACACCTGCGGAGTCTCAATGTATCCCCCTGGTGCTGTAAAATTTGTGTGGCACGGAACTGCAAAAAATAAAAAAAAAGACAGAAAGAGAAAAGATGGCATTAAGGTCCAGCGAGCCTCCCTCACTCCCTTGATCCCACTTCATTCCACGCCTCCCCACTTTAATTGCCTTTCAAGGGTTTTTCATTTTCTGTCAGGATCAACGGGAAACTGTTTTTGTCCCTTGGTGCGTGTGCATGTTGGGGGGACAAATCTGGTGGAAAGTGACCTGCCGGGAGATCATTTTCCAGTTGCCTTCGGGTTATTCTGCCTGGCTGCCTTATTTATCATCTCTTATAGTTCAAACCAGCCATGGTTGTGAACCATAAGCCAGAAACATGGGGGACTATTCGGCAACCGCACACCTCCATTTGATTGGTCAGTGTGACTCTAGATCAACAGCACAAAGGCCATCTCCTATCGGCTCCTGTCTCCAATTTACAGATTATACTAGGAACAGTTTTGGCCCCCACCCTAAACAAAAGCCCCACTGGGTTGGACAAAAAATTCAACAGAGACATAGGGACACTGTTACTGTCCAAACCGCTCAGAGCCAGACTGCTAGTTTTCTTCTCTTTTAAAAAAATGGCCACAGAAGATAACACTCAGAAATCTTGTCTCCATGACTGCACTTTTAGAAGCATTGATCGACTGTGAGTTGACCATGATATGATTAATTTAAGAACCATGGCTATTTAAACATAAGAGCACAGGCAGACACACCTAAGGAGACAGTGCATCTAATGAAACTATGGTCATGATACCATTTGGATTAAATGCCCACATTCCTCTAAACCACAATATGATCATGAATACAACTACTTGTTTAGCCAAGGAATGTTTACTGGTATTGCATGGTAGGGTTTCTGTATGGAGTGGGTGGTGCTAACCTGGTGTTTGCATGGTGGTAATTATGGTCGTTGTAATAATAGTGGTTGTCGTGGTTTCATCATCTGATTCCCCAGACACTGGTGAGGCCACTGCAGTGACCTCGTTGGACGGAGCCTCGTGCCCAAGCCTGGCCTTCAGCGTCTCCTTTACTTCCTCGGCCTTGAGGGAGGACACGGCAACAGGAGATTGGGTCATTACCATGGCGACGTCCTCTTGGTCTAACGGTTCACCAGGAGAAGTTTTGCAGGGAGGGGCCATAGACGTGTGCATGACGGTGGTGGTGAGCGACTCAGTGGTTACCGATTCGCTTTGGGACTTGGAGTTCTCCCCATCGGCATGTTTTGGAGCTGTGGATTCGTGTGTCTCTGAGACAGCCGGGGTAGCGGCGTTCACGGTTGACGGAGCCGCCGTGGTGGGAGAGGGGGCGGCTATGTCGGAGAACGCCGGCGCGTCCTCGTGAGGAACCGACTGGGTGAAGTGGTCTCTGAAGAAGCGCGTGGCGGAGGCGGGCGTCGTATGATAACCGTCCGCTCCTCCGCTGTCCTCAAAAAACTGCTGGTGACCTGAATGCACCGAATCACGCCAAGCAAACCCTTTAAAAGGGGGATGGTGGTTAAGGCCAGAGAAAGGAGGCGCAGTCGTGACCACAGGGAGGTCTCTGTCCGTATCATGCGTTATTCCTTGAGAGTTAGCTGCTTCTCCTCCCTCCTGCTGCCCTCCTCTCTGAGTTACTGCGATGTTTCCCTCGACAAAAGTACCTGGAGGAGACACAACCAGAGAATGAAACTTGCGGAATTCTCTCATTGAATTTTCCAACCATGCATGACTTTTGGTATATAGTGCAACAATTCTGCACTGAGAATCCAATAGGTTTTTTTTTTTCCTTTCTTGGCTTTCAGTGACAGAATATCTTGGCATGAAAAAACCCCCCAAAAAACAGGAGGTAAACTTGCAACAAATGCATTTTAATTATGGCCTTGGGTAAGTAAGCATTAGCACTACTAAGCCATTCTGTGATTATGCTGCATTTACGTCCAGGGGTCAGGCACTTGCAGAACATTAACAGAGGGAAAGCAGAGACGCTGACACCGTGGTAAAACAGATTACGATGAGAGGATCCTTTGAAAAACGAGCTCCGAACACCGTGGCAAACTGATAGCCTGCCTCTTGATAATTGCTCATTTGAATATTTTTCCCCTCCCTCCCCCTCGCCAATTAATAAAACTAAATATTCAGCGCCGGGCGCCTTTAACGAGCAGATTTGATAAGTGTGGCATGGAGAATGGATATCCCCCACCTGCACCTGGAGCGATCTAATCAGCGGCCCTTCAGGAAACTACCAGGCTACCGTGTGCTCAGGAAAGTGTTGATTTCTCTACAATGCTTCATTTCCACCTTAATAGCTCCTTCTCTCTTTCTCTCTCTCGCTGTCTTATTTCTAATGGCAATCTGCTTCAAACAGTAGGGTTTATTGTATCAGCAACATGTTCTGCCGAACACATCTTGCAGCAGATGGCACAAATTCCTCACCCAACCACAGAAATCATAGGTGTCAAGAAAGGGTGGAGAAAAAACAAAACAAAAAACAGATGATATCTCAAACCAAACGGAACTGACAGACTATTTTTCTCTCGCTTATTCTTTGAAATGTCAAAAGTGGAAGTGTACCTTGTTTTTTTTTTTTTGTTCTGGTAAGTGATGGGTGTTTTATGTAAGATCGACTCTTCGGCGTGGATAAAATCAAATCTACATCTGACATGTCATTTTGATACAGAGGTATAGCAAAACCTTGTGTCCTTGTCATGCATGGGAAACAAAACACAGCATGTCAGTGGCACTAATAAGGATACAGGCTTCCTAAGGATCTTCACTGGTGATCTGATTTAAATAATTATACAATAATACTTCCACGGCTAACCTCGTCAGATCAACCAGTGAGCGTGTTCTGGATTAGGCTAATTATCCATTGCATCGTTTAACCATTAGCAAGTAACTGTTTAGAAACTGAACAGAGAAATGGGTGACGCTGATGCTGATGAAAAGCATCAGTATCAGCTGCAGCTTTGCCAAAAGACACAGTGACATTCTGTCTCCACTTTAAGACTTAAAACAAACTGAAGTGTATTGGGATTGTATGTTTAAAAAAAAAAAAAAAAACCTATCAAAACAGTGTTTTGGGCTGTACTCCCTTGTGTAAACATAGCTTTGAGGAACATGGAAAACACACACGCTCCAGCCAAGAGAGTAAAACTCCAAAGCAAAGTGAGGCAAAAGCTATAGTTAACCGAGGCATTGGAGATTCGAGTGGGTCTTGAACTCCTTCTGGCTTTCGCCGTTAGAGCTGCTATAGCAAACAGATTGCCTGAAATATCTATTCTGAAATCTCTCAGTTTCCCCAGTCTCCACAGACACAACGTGACTTTCAAATAACCCTGGGCTATTTTAGAAGCTTGTGACACTAACCGCTGGGGAGATCCGTTTTGATCTGCCTCTATTTTATTTTCTTGCAAAAGTAGTGTTTAAAACTCCTTTAAAATAATACCCTTTGAAAAACAAATCTAAGTTTGGGTGCATCACTGCAACTTCAGTATCACTTGCTAATGAGTTTGTGTTTGCGTGTGCGTGTACGTGTGAGAGAGAGAGAGAGACAGAGAGAGAGCTGGAGGGTTAGAGAGAGAAGAAACGGCATGTGAGAGGGAGAGAAAGATAGAAAAAGAAAGATGGTATTTAAGAAAGAGACAGAAAGAGAGAGAGAGAGAAAGAGCAGAAAGGGTAATGACTGTGTTGTTTTTCTGACAGGCACTCTGTCTGCCACATTCCCATTACTCTCTTGTCCATTAAGCTGCCTGGTGTCGCTGCCCCGCAACCAATCAACCGACACTCTAACACCAACTCTCAGAAGCACTTCACCAGAGAAACTTCTAGCTCCTTTTTGTTTGCTTCTCGGTACTCCTCTTCGATTTGATTTTGTTGGGGGTTTGTTTATTACAGTGCTTGTAAACATGGGCCAGAGATCGAGAGAGAATTATTTTATGAAAACATGAGTTGTTTCGCTTTAACAATCTTATGCTGCAGTTAAGTCTGTTCTAAAAATGAGAACAACAAAATAAGAACAACAAAATAAGAACAACGAAAAAAGGTGAAGAAAGAAGTTAAAAAAAAAAAAAACGTAGGGCTCTCTGACACTCTTTGTGAAATTCAGTGAATGGATTTAAGGGTAAAATTCTGTAACAAAACTTTTCTGTTCTCACATATAATAAAATCTTTAACTGCAGGGACCTGTCAAGCTTTGCCTTTTGTTGAAAGGAACAAACTCTCTTGGTTCTCTAAAGCTGAGCACGGAGCTTCATGTCTTGTTTTGGTCTGAGATAAAGGTTGTTAAACTCTTACAATTAATTATAAAACTAAAGGATTAAAACAGCTCTCTCCTGGGTCTCTCTTTTCTTTTTGGAAGACAACACAACACTTTTTTTTCTCCTTCTTTTTTCTCCTTTGGTACAGAAACTAGTTAGCCTACACCAGTTTTGGAATCCTCCATAAAAAACAAAACAAAACAAAACAAAAAAAACAAGTCTGTTTGCTTTCTTAAGAAAAAAAAGATATCTCGTAATATCACAACTCCAGGTGTAACGGAATAATAGTCTGTTTTCCTCTGATAATGGAACTACAGCCAGTTTCAACAGTAAATGCTACAAGTGCAAGGCCACGCATCAGTAACCAGCCAATTTCAAATGCTTGTCATGCACCTGCACGCTGTAGTTCTATTGAGTAAATCTGCTATTAATCAGAGAGGGAACTTTGGTTACAATGTACAATCATTTGGAAATGCCCTGAAATGGCATGTTTCTTTTTTTTTTATAGATAGAAGTTTACCAGAGTGCCCTGTTATTGGAACCAAAAGTGTTTGACTTTGACAGTAAAGAATGGGGGGCATTAGATAGAGAGAGAGAGAGAGAGAGAGTGAGAGAGAGAGAGAAACACGTCACAAGGTTGGCTTCCTCGCCAGCCACTCGGCAAGTCCTCAACTCAATTTCCTCCAGCGCTGTTTGCATTGATTAAGGTATTTCTGTCTCCTTGAAAAGCGTGCTTCATTGTCCTAGTTCTAAATGAGTTTGGATAGCTGCTGTGCAAGAAGTATGGAGCTGGCAAGGAGAACGAGAGAGAGAGAGACAGAGATAGAGAGAGAGAGAGACAGAGATAGACATAGATGGAGAAAGAGAGAGAGAGAGAGAGAGAGAGAGGCTGCAAGCTCCACAACACAGAGAAAGGATTATAAGAAAGGTGAATGACTGGAAGGCAAAGCACTCTCCTTCCCGTTGTGTATGGCATCAATAATGCACTGGGGAAACTCACACACACACACACACACACACACACACACTGCCTCCTTCAAAGCTATACGTCTGTTCAAGGTTTATATATAACAGCCCGTGCCTTTCCGCCAGCAGTCCAGCTCCACACAAACACACCTCCGAGAAGGAGGCTACCCCTGACTCCGCGTAATGAAAAAAGAAAACAAGGCAAGGGAAAACAAATCTAGTTGTTTTGCTCAGGCACAAACAAAAAAAAAAAGAAAAAAAAAAAGAAAGAGAGGGAAAAAAGCACAAGCTGGCCCTTGCTCCCTTGAACATTCAGAGGCTGGGGTTTGATATTTCTGTCATACACCCTTTGCACCTGTACATCCTCTCAGAAAACCTCAGACGATGGGTCAGGACGAAAATGAGCACGGAGCGACTGTGATGACTTCCACTGACGTATTTAGATTTACATGTACGTGGTCAGGTCACATAACCTTTCTCCTGTCCCCTCACGGGCTTTCACGGAAATCATTTTATGACCTCTGCACAAAAGTATGATTTTAGCCACACGCTGGTAAAGCCCTTGTCTTTTCAATTGCTCTGTTGTGTTTTTATGTCTAGAAATCCAAATATGTGCCCTTTTTTATATATATATAGTTTTTGATCATTTATTTGTTTTTGTCATAATGTCTTGTGGTGGCTGAGAGTTAGGTGTTAGCAGAACCTCTGTAATGCATTTTGGACAATATGCTTAAAAAGTGCTAAATGTAATTAGCACCATTAAAATAGGTTTCATGTATCAATGGATGGTATTTTATTTGCAGCAATTCCGAGCATTAAAATCATTCTAAGTCTAACATTTCACACACGACCTTTTACATTTCACATTGCCTGTAGAATATATTGTAATGCTTCTTTTCTGTGACTTTCAGCCTAATTGTGAATCACAGGGACACCACAGAAACACTGTGGTAAAGAGATGGCAGAGAAGGAGACATGTTGATTCAACAAAAACATTATTTGTCTAACTCAAAGAATCTTTTCATAATTAAGAGAAAACCACGAAGGTTATGTCCTTATGTACCCCCCTCCCCCCCATGTTTGTTTTCACCATCCTAATGAGAACAGAGAGAACTGTCATTATCAATACACTTCAGATTTGAACTGTGGAAAGCATAGATCACATGACAAGCTGATCTCAGATCGACAGATGCTAGCGAAAAGTCTCTCTGCTGACTGCTTTGCCTAACTGGTCACTGGTGGCTCAGTGCCTGCCATGCGACCTTCTCATCAGGTAAACTCATCCTCACCCCCCCCCCCCCCCAACCTCCACCCCCTCCCCCTCCATCTCTGCCTCTCTCTTTCTCCCCCTTTCTCTCTCAGTCAAAGTCAGCAGTCAACACTCTTAGATACACAAAGAGAGACTCTGAATGAAGGGAAATGGCCTCAAGAAGCACTTTGATCTTTATCATTTGGGCTTTTCAAAGGCCGCCACCGAAAATTGGCTTATCGTGAGCAAAAAAGCCCCGACTGCCGTTTAAAAACCACTGATTAAACCTCTGAGAGTCGATTGAGCCGAGCAACGGCTTTTGAACCGAATCTCAAACTTTTGCTCGCGAGCTGTTCATAGAGGCATCTTGGCCGTTATTACAAATAAAAAAACAAATCAAAACTGGTAAGCGCACAGCCCTTTCATCAGTACTATCTGTGTGTCCTAAAATAGTTAGAGAGAGAAGAAACGCATCTTTTTTTTTTAACAATAATGAAACAGCATAGCTTGTTGTGAATATATATATATATATGTATGTATGTATGTATATATATATTTTTTTAAGGATGAGACCAAGTGTTATTTATCAGTCAGGTGAATCATTTAGTCCGAGAGTCTAAAAGAAACAAATGAATCAGTCAAGGCCAGTTGTGTGTCTCTGAAGTGTCCCATCACTCAAAATCACGCATTGAATCCTAGCCTCTGACACCAAAGAATGCTTACACAGAGATAACAAACATATCTGCATGAAATATGAATCACCCCTACACACACACACACACACACTTTACAACACAAGGAGGCTCTTCAAATAGCAGTTATGGTGAGTGCTTTTCAGACAAATGAGTAAGAAGAGCGAGGCGACTAAGATGTGTCTTCTTTCAGTTTGATTTTCTTTGATTCGTCCTCACGTAGAGTTCGCCCACTCTGTGGCACACACACAAAAGGCCACATAATTAATCTGTTTGGTTGGCTGTGTGTTTTTTTGGCAGAATCCAGGTACATGGGCGTAAAGAGAGACAGAGAGAGAGAATGAGAGAGAGAGAGAGAGAGAGAGAGAGAGAGAATGAGAGAATGAGAGAGAGACACATGGGGACTGGGAAGGCTGAGTAATCATTTCAACAACACATGTACACACACACACACACACACATACACACACATTGACACAGATCTTTAGCCCTCAATTCACACAGACACACACTTCCCTATTAAAGAAAGGAATAAAGGAATAAAAGTACAAAGTTCATAGTTTGTCTTGCTATGACAATACTGAGTGTTGTTACATTACAGAGCAAAGTAAATGTATGAATTGGTTCTGTGAAAGTCAAGCCTTCAATGTAAAAATGTTATATCAATGCAAACGCATTTTTATAAAAGAGTGGTCGAACTTCACAGAGCTGGAGAACCCACTGCTTATTTTATGTGAGCTAGTGTATAGACTAGATACACACACACAGCAACAAAGCTACTGCATTTTCATCATTCAAACGATTCAGGTCAAGGTCCTAATGACAAAAAACTCCCGGTTAAAAAGAACTAACTGAGAGTCTACACATGTGAGATGTAAAACGAACGTATACCTTAGACAGCATATTTGCACTTTTAATCAGTCCGGCTTTGGGGCTTCTGGTAGGTGAGAGAGAGGGGCAGAGAGAGAGAGAGAGAGAGAGAGAGAGAGACAAGCACAAAACTCAAGTGCCAAAGTACACAATAGAAATGTGGCAACTTCTTTGGATGTGACAAAAGACTGACGTATCCTGCAGCTTTGCACTGACACACACGTCCAAACACACATTCATTATCCTCAAAACCCCTAACACATAATTCAAAGGGCTTTTGAATCCCCAAGATGGAAGAGAGAGAAAACATTCTCTCCTACAGCCTTATTCTGTCACAACAGTTCAGTCCAAAGTTAGCTGCCAAAGCAAAAAAAAAAAACAGGCGTATTCGACATGCTTCACATTTTATCAAAGGTAACAAAGGCAATTTGCAGTGCCTGCAGAAGAGAAGCCAGCACTACATCTCAAAAATGCAAACAGAGGGGAAAAAAACACCAAAAAAAAAAAAAGAACGAGCAGTTTAAAAGGGCCACGCAGACGAATCTTAGGCGGTATATGACTAAACTCATTCAAACCGGTACATGCAAACAAATAGACAGGACGGAAAGGCAGGACAAGTACATTTTTTTCCTGACAGTGCCATTACACAGATCTGTCTTGGTTAATACTCAGTGGATGCGAGTGCTCTGACGTAGCCTCGGCTGTGCTACGCCGCGGGGCAGATGCTAGCATGCTAGCATCCGTTAAAAACAAAAATCAAATGTCTGCTTCATTCTCTTTCTCACTCTTTCTTTTTCCTATCAAGATGCTGTTGTTCTTTTCACAGCTTAGCATCAGAACCATCTGTAAAAACTAGAAAACAGCATGCCCCAATGTAATAGCGATTTCTCTAGGCCTCCGCTCTCTTCCACTCGCCCCAAACACGAATGCCGAGGTACGGATTGCAAAATGTCATTCTTGTAGTGCAGGAGAGACGTGTGATGGTGTCGGGGTCCCCGCAGGACAGTAGAAAAGTGTCCTTTAACACTGGCCGAGACACTTTCGGAAAAGGTCACTCTCACATCTCCATAATGACCAGAGACAAAGCCCAGGCAGGCCGGATCAATGCAAGGACACCTGCTATCAGTGGTTGCTCATCGATCGGCAGGGCTGAGAGAAGCCCGGTGATGCACTCGGCAAAGGTGCTTCTGCTCCGTCTCGCTGGGAGGGTGGAGGGGTGGTGGAGGTTGGCGGTGGGGGCTTCGCAACAATACCAGCCTGAGACATTGATCTCCTTTTCTAAACAATGTGAATAGAAACTAGCCACTCCCAAGAGCATGATGG
The DNA here is from genome assembly GCF_902362185.1 of Chanos chanos. Classification (NCBI taxonomy): domain Eukaryota; kingdom Metazoa; phylum Chordata; class Actinopteri; order Gonorynchiformes; family Chanidae; genus Chanos; species Chanos chanos. The sequence goes on along the minus strand of NC_044500.1, from coordinate 17,110,717 downwards.
GACTTCTGACCCTGGTCAGAAACACACATCACTGGCTCTCTGTCGCCTGGACTGCTCGATAAAAAGCACCCCCCCCCCCCCCCCCCCCCCGCCAAAAGGGAAAACAGACCCAGAAAGACAACACACACAAACACAGACCAATACAACCCAATGAGGAAGTTAGGAACTACACCTCAGGCACAACAGTGGAAAAGAAAAGAAAAGAAAAACAGACCTAAATCTGTCATATATCAGAGTCTAGCCTTTCTGAGTGACTCTTGTTAGGCGGAATTTTATGCATTGACTATTCAAGTGTAGAGGGGTGGGCAGGAAAATGGGGAACTTAGTCGAGTTTAGAGACGCATTAATTCTTTCAACACACAGGTGAGATGTCTTTCACTTCCAGGCGAGACTGCAAAGTCATGTACGACCTAAGGGCAATAATCAGCGTTAGCTTTATAAAACAAACCATTCTGTCAGGGGTATACTGAGAAGGTATGGAGACTTACACACATTCATACCTTTAAACTAGACTGAGCTGAAGAGTCGCACAGCAAGAGCACAGCTGAAAAGGCAAGTGATTTGTAAGCCTTTCCGACAAAAACGCATTATGCGAGAGGGATTACTCATAAAAAAGGGAGAACAGTGCCTGGAAAAAGTAAAGACTAGATGACCAGGAGAGCTTTCACTGTTTGTGTGTGTGTGTGTAGCGTGTGTATACACACACACACACATATATGCATACATACACACACACCTAGTCCCTCCAGAGCATGTCATGAAAATACTCACAGGACCAGACCTGAGTCATGTATATCACTGAATTATTTGAATGATTAGGTCTCGTTCAAGTTAACTTCAGTGCCCCCCCCCCCCCCCCCCCCCCCCTAAATAAACGAGAGTTGAAAAGACTCGGTAAGGTTTTCAGGTAATGTTTCTTTGGTATTGCTTCAAGAAAATTACCAAGCTTGTTAGAATTTTAGAAACCTTAGTAGAAAAGGACACAAGGTGATGCAGTCAAGAAGAAGTATTGGTAAAGGGCCCAGTCTTTCAAATAATCCACACATTTACTTGCCCTACTTTACAACACTTCTTTGGACATATTCTGGATGTGTTTCAAAATCAGCTCTTTTGTTCATTATAAATAAGAGTTAAAAGGTGCAATAAAGCAATATCTCTCGTTTTATGAAAGCAGTTGCTCTTTAAATGCTTCATATTCACGGACCAGTCAGTAGTTGATGAGCTTAAAAACAATATTCTCACCGAGTAATGACTCTCTCCTCCTTTATAGCAGTGATGAGAAAAATCAATTTATTTAGTTCCATTCAAATGATGCCTGGGATTCTTTTTATAGAATGTTTTTGTGCCAGTTTCTTAAAAGACTTTTCTATGGCATAACATGTTTTGGATCCTTTTATTAAAAATGCCTTTTGTTTGGCTGCAGAAAACATTTACCCTTGAGCGACAGATTAACGATGCTAGTTCTTTGTGAGATTCCACAAAGCCAGCACAATTAAAGGCTCCTCTCCATTCTTAACAAGCTTTAATCCAGACATGCATTCATTTAATTTGATTTCTCTCTCTCTCTCTCTTTCCCTGCCAGCATACAGAGAAATGGTCTCTGGTGTTACTCAAGCTGTGCCAGTCTGGGGTGAGAGTGAGGATTCAGATGCTTTACTGGAGACACTAGCAGTAATGAATTATATAGAGAAACAGCATTTAGAGAAACAGCATTAGCTAAAAGCCAAAAGAGAATGCACGACACGGCAAGAACGCACAGAACTTGTTACTATAGATACGGATTTGATCTGGATGAGCGCTAAAGACATAAAGAGCTACGAACCTTCTATCATACCGGCATCATTGACAGGAGAGAACGGATTGGGGAGAGAGTGACAGAGCCAAAATATGCAATAAACAAAACATGAACAAACATCTTACAAACAAAATGAATTCAATAAAAACACAGCATTGTAAAAACAGTGCAGAGAATAAATAGCTGAAAGCACATATATGTATTAATTTGAAAATGTATAGCATAGCAGCACGCAAAGGTTGTTGATTCCACCTGGCTTCACGTACAGACTGTCAATTTTATACTGTTCATAAAACAATCGAAAAGGTTTCTGCACAGATGCCAGATGGTGAAGTCAGGACATGAATACTTTCTAAAAACTGTCGTGTTTTTCTCTCAGTCCTCCAAAGGAAAGGGTTGCCACCATACGCTGACTGCATATCAATAGTGTGTATAAGCGTTCTGCGTCAGAATGCAGGCTAATTGGACTCTTTAGGCAAAACACAGGAGGAGGCACTGAATGACATTAAGCTCTAATTCCAGATATCATTATCTCATTACCGTGAGACAGCAAAACAGAAATACACAAAATCCAATTTCCTCTCTGAAAAAGAACAGTTTCTATTCGCATGCTTACGTTACAACTCTCTCATATTCCCATGATCTTCCAGTAAACAACACCCAGACGATCCAATAATCTTTTTTTTTTAAACTACTGATCGTATTACTGAATAATAATGGATATATGACATTTAATTATCACTTGATTCATTTATATATTATCCTGAAGTGACCAATGAAACCATACATGACAAAACATCAAATATATCAGATTAATGAAAATGAATGTAATGTTTTCCTACTCATATTTCTCTATGCATCCGCAAATAATTTATAATGCTTTATGATGAAGTCTGTGGTTTCAAAATTAGACCTAACAAACTGAAACATCACAAAGTTCTCTCACTCATTAAACAGAATTTCTAGGTAGTGCGTTTTGCTGATGAGCATAACTCCTCCCTCTTCTGTGATTGGTTGAGCATGTATAAAGGGTAAGGAGATTAGGCCTTTTCCATGGCCTATTGAGCTGAAATTCCCACAGACATCATGTTGCCACCTGCTGCCTTGGCAACTATGTAAGCGTGTTCATTTCCCTCATTGATGGGATCTAAAAAAGCATTTTACACTTATCGCCATTAACTCTCCCTGTTCCAGCTGGCTGGAACTTGTCCTTCAGAGGCACTTTGAAATAACAGCGTTTTAATGACTCTAGCGTGCTCACTGCGCGCGACCTTTTGTTAACGTTGAGTTGACATTCCCAAACGCAAGTTAACTCGAAGCTGGTTGGGAAGCACCATCAAAGGCCTGGCGATTGCCAAATGAAGGTCCCACCAGAATGGCAGCGTCTCGACAAACTAATAAGACACACATTAGACATCTGCTCTTTTCAGGTTCTTTCTCTGACAGGGTTTCAGACAGGTGAGAAATGGCTGACTTGGGGTAACGAAGCGAGACCAGTCTAACTCTACAAGCTCCGTCATCAATTTTAAGGCAATTCCGAGCGGGCACGAGTGAGGTTGTCGCGTCTGAAGCAATACGCCAGCTGTGTGAGTTCCACAACGAGTCAATTATAAACTGGCAAAAAGATTTTAAAAAGGAATCCATCACTTTGTTTTTGGCAGACTACATCGGTACCAAGGATTATTGATTAAGATATCAGCATGTAATCAATTTGGACTCTAGAAGCATTGTCCTCCACATTGTTAGTCCCTTCCCTCTAAGCTTCCAAAACTCCTCCAGTTTCTGTCACACTCCAGTGACCGGGCCAGAACGGGAGAGAGTGGGCCACCACATATGCCATGCTCTTTCATATGCCTCATTTATTGCCCCTGTAAAAGTTAATGAGTTTACTCAGTGGGGGTTGCCAAAACACCATTTATGTTTTAATCAGGATTAACAGTGGCATGCACTCCCGCAATGATTCTCTGTTAATCATACCCCTGTATGCTTCATTACCTTCTCACTAGCAAACTTATGTGTTGTCTTCTCCTTTCCCCTTTCTCCCCACAAACACAGATATTTGTAGAATGACCTGGAGAGAAGAGACAGGACTTTGGATACTTTAGGGGGGGTCTGTACATTGCATCTAGGTAAAGGATCAAACAGTTGCTAGCATATTGTTAGCCGCTTATGGAATCACATTCTACTGAATGGATCCAACATTGGTGTATAATATTCACATAATAATCCCGTAATATGGTATTAATCACTAATGCAATCAGCACCCTTTCGAGAAGTAATGCTTGTTTGCGGCATTCCGAAAACATAATGCACAACTAATGGAGGATATGATTTTGCTTTTTATGGCAAGTTCAAGCAATAAAATGGGACAATGCTGAGATTGTAAAACACTGAGACAATTACTAGCAACGACACAGAGCTTAAACAAAAGACACAGAAAATGGAGTAAATATTTGCCTTATGCTTATGTTTCCCCGGTATTGTCTCGGGGGAGGGGAGAGGGAGGGGGGTTGTATTCCAAAGTAATTTTCCATAATCTTCGTGCAGGTACAAGTGTGTCAAAAGTCTAAACCTTGCTGGACCAGGGTTATCATAATTTTGAAATTTTCATTAGTTTTTATTTTTATTTAGTCTTTCAGTTTGGTTTTTGATTTCAGTTTAGTTTTAGTTAGTTTTACAAGTGCATACATAGATTTATTTTTATTTTTATTTTGAGGAATTGACTAGTTTTAGGTTTAGTTTAGTTTTTAATTAGTTTTAGTGTTTAGTTTTAGTTTTCAGATATTATGAGGAAGGTCTTGATTTATAGAAGCTGGAAAAGGCAGGATGAAAGAATGTATGACATCAAATATGATTTACAAAACCATTGTTTATTAAAGGTCCCATATTAGGCAAAGCCATTAAACGGCTTTACATAATATTGGACCTTTGATAAACAATCATACAATTTTTCTTCTTATACACCATGAACTAGGGATGGGCAACATTTTCTTCCAGAGGGCCATATTTACTTTCATAGAGTAAGCCTAGGGTACACAGTGGACGACTGAAATGAAACATGAAACGATATACATGACAGATTACTTTATAGTAGCCTGTTTGCCAGCCTACTTGAAGGCCTGACATTTCTTATGGCTTTAAGTCAATCTGGCGTACTCTGGGGTTACAATAAAAAGATTTACTTTCATAAAACAATCCACTTAAATGCAGCATCAACTTTCACGTTACCCTCCATCTTCTTAATTGTCGTTGATCCCTCGAATGAATATAAGTAGCTGGGCAAACTTTAGAGTCCGTGCTTTCGTCACATGATGAACTGATTGGTTCTCGCGTAGTTGTCATTTGCATAAAGTTGGAGATTCGCCATCTCAATTTCGCTTACATAGGAGATGTTCTGACGAGTTGTGCTACTTTGTCAAGAAATGCTACCATAGCGGGAATCGATAGCAGAGTCTAACCCCGCCCCCAACCCTGACCCTAATCATTACCCAGGATTGTGCTCTGGGTAGCACATACCGATAGGTAGCGCAACTCCACAGAACACCGCCACCCCCTCCCCCCGCTCCAATTTCCGATACAGTATGTTACAATATCCCACAAATGTTACCGTCGTTTTTCATCATGACACATTTACTTTTGTCTACTACGGGGTTGCAGTCAAAGTGTCCCCATATATGACTGGGCCGCTTTCTGCCTGCAACTTTAGCCATTTGCAGAAAATCTCGTTCGGACATGGTTGGTGCCAGATTGGATCAAGGGGAGGGACGTTCTGCTGTGATTGGTTGCAGGGGCGCCTACAGGAATATATTTTAAGGCACGCGCAGCGACCACAGTTCAAATGATCTAAGGGGGGAGAGACGACGACGATGATGAATTTACTAGCAATTCTATTTCGTTTTAGTTTGTTTTGCATTGTTCATTGTAGTTTTTATTTAGTTTTCTGTTTTATTTTTATTTCAGTTGACGCAATCAATTTTTTACTGCTAGTTTTAGTTTTAGTCTTAGTTTTCGTTAACTATAATAACCCTGTGCTGGAAATCTTGGACAAGTAAAAAGACCGACGCAACGAAAGAGCTGAAACAGTTAAACAAACAAACAAACAAAAAAAGGAAACAGGCGCGGTCCCTATTACTGTTTAGTAGCCCTCCACCCCTCGTTCTCCATTCTCGCAATCATTCAGCGAACCCAAGCAAAAAGAAGTCTTTCTTTCTCGCATGGATGCTCATTGCTTCTGACAGTGTATGCCCCAGTGTTTGTTGATTAATAAGTCTGCAAAGTTAACGTTGCTGAAACATAGCCGAGCAGTTGGCAGATGCAGAGTCTCAGTGCGTGAGCAGACGGCTTCAGGTAAACGGCATCACTATGCAGCGGCCTTGTCAACATCACTCCATTCATCGCGCGTCGAGTTTCAAACGCCCTGTTTAAGTAGTTTATTTATTTATATATTCATCCCAGAGAAAAATCCCAAAACTGCAATGAAAGCGTGTCATCAAGAGAGATGGAAATAAACGCGCTGCTGTCAAGATTAAGAGTGAATTCCTCAGATGATCATTTCAAGTTGCGGTAGTGGATGTTTTAATAGTTATTGTATATAACCGCTGCTGGCATTGTGATTTTTATGTCTTTAGAACAGGCAAGCGCCGGCAGATATTTGAATTAATGCGCTTTAAAAATAGACCTACGACATCAAAGTTGTCATAACTGTCAAATATAAGGTGGTTTAGTTGCAACAGAGTAGTGCTCATCACATTCATCTATTCACTCCAGTTCCTCCTACTCACTTGATTTCTGTCACACCCTAGCGCTGGCACTTTTTCTTTTAATTACGATATAATCATAAGCCCTTGAATGAGGTGATGTAGTTCAGGGCTACATGAAAAATAAGTAGAATATGTAGATTTCTCTTGATAAGATTGGGGAAAGGCTTGAGAACTTAAATGAAATGTAGGATGTAAAAACTTGAAGAGTTTTGAAGAATTCTAAGACAAGTGGAGGAAAAGTAAACCAGAATGGATCCAAACGTTTTCTTTAGAAGGCTGATGTAACAGGTCATATAAGACTTGTATATAAATATTATGAGCACTCATAACAAGTAAGGAACACATACATTTACATAAATGTATTTGTAAAGTATATGACATTAAAAAACAGAGTGCACTGCAGTACATAAGTCTAATGTAAAACACCAGTGTCCTTAGAGGGCACATGAACTGATGAAAGGCAATCTGCATGGAGAAACACAGTGTGTAAGCAGGGAGTGAAATGTAGGCTGTCTGCCAGATGTAAAAGCGGAATTGTTTTTTTTTTTTTTTATGGGGTAGTGGGAAGATGTTCAGCGGTGGACACGAGCTCGGCCGTTCCTGGGTAAATAAATCAGCTTCTGGGAGTATTACAGTGGTAAACAAAACAACATAAAAAAAAAAAAAAAAGTTTCTAGCCTCAATGCATTTTTTCTTGACACGCTATCAAACGTGTGGGAAGTTAAGTCCACAAAAACTCACCATGTATATTAATGAAGTTGACTTTGAATTAGAGCGAGGCCCTGTCTCTCATGCATATTAATACACTTTGATGTATAAAATCCCTGAGTTAATGGGGGGCTAAGGGGTTGATCCATGGATTTTAGGGGGCAAGGTAGGGGTTAATTAAAGAGCTTAAAATTGACAGAGGAATGTATCATAAAGGAGATGTCTTCAGGTGAAATGCTCCTCTTTGTGAAGAGGTCAGGACATCACCACCACGTACACAAGGAGAATTCCACTACAGAGCTGATTAAATGCCATCACCAGAAGCGTCAGCCTTTTGGGTCATAGTAAATGGGATGAAAAGCAATGGTTTTGGTCAGAAACACCTGTGCGTGTGATCTTTAGCCATTCCGAAACTTTTTGCTTGGTTCACTTCTCCACGCTGTGTTGTCCATGCTCAACTTGATGAGATAACATAATATGAAAAACTTTGATCAGTAGAAGTGGCTTGGTCGCAATCCCAAAACTATGGAGGCTCCCTGCTGGACCGGTACTTTTTAGAAGCTCAACAGAGTTAGTCCGCAGGAGAGTATAGTATTCAATCTAGACAAAAGTCACGCTGTCACATCCAGTCAGCTCTGTCATTCATAACCGCTGGCTCTTATCCTGTCCAGCATGTTTGTGACAATGATCCACTCTCCAATCCTCCGAGTCCGTGACAGAGCATCGCAACATGTCTGAATACCAGCTGTGCCTGTTTTTCAACCAATCCTAGACTGTCAGCCCCAGTACCAACCCTGACCATCATCACCAAGCATGGGCAGAGCCTCTGGGAATGACAGCGTCCAATCGCACCCAACGCATGCCTCGGTAGATGATCAGCAATGGGTGGGTTGAAAAAAAAAAGTTAAAAGTCTATATGTAAGAGAGAGACTGAGAGAGATAAACAGTAAGAGCGGGGGGGAGACTGAATGAGACATTGCCCTGCAAGTCCTGGGCACTGGAAACAGAGCAAGTAAGACTCATGGGAGAAAGAGGGAGAGTGAGAGGGAGAGAGTGAGAAAGCCCCAGCAGCTACAAATTGGATCCTGACAGGCCGCAATCCTATTAAATGAAGAAATATGGTGGCCCGGCGGACGGGGACGTGGGAGCCATCAGTGCCTGGCAGCTTCATGGAAGATCAAACACCCCCGGGCCCCTTCTGCTGTGTGTCCGCCATACTGATCTATCGTTCGCTGCATCCACTCCACTTTACTAAAATAAATGATCACACCATCCTCGAATGCATCACCGTCGTTGACTAAGAGCCGCATAAAACCTAATACGTCTTCACGGCATAAAATATATAGCAAAGAGTTAAAGGCTGTGATGGTGTCCAATTATCCTCAGTTATTTATAATAATGGCCATTAACCGATATCCAGTAATGATAATCCTACGAGCTAATCTGTGGTAATTGAATTGAGAGTTAAAAAAAAAATTACCTTTTTTTTTTTCCCTTCATGTTCTTGTCATGGTGATGAATTTTACGGAGTGGAGAGAAGGTTGCGGGGCACCGGTAAAAAAAAAATATGAAGAATAAACAGAAAGTCTTGGGTGCACTGTAACCTTTAGCTGTAGAAAGTGAATGAGAGCAGTGAATAGATCTTTCACAAGTGTGAGAGGTGCAAGCAGGTGGTGGTGGTGATGGGGGGGGGGGGGGGTGTCAAAAAAGAAATTCAATCTCTGGGCTTGGGTCTGTGTCATGCACCCCTACCTCCCGTACTGCATTTGGATGATACGATAGCACCAGAGTCATTAATTTCTGAGAAAGGAGGAGAAGATGAGAAAGAGGGTGACCGGCCAAACCGCCTCTTCTCCCCGTCTCCCCCTCGTACGGGTCCTCTGCATGTCCCGGAGAGAGTATCTACCTGCCACAGAGGGCAGTTTTTTCACTGCCATTAGGAGATGGAATGGAGCCTGTTGGTGAGGCAGGAGCCATCGGAGCGTGTCTGCTTTAAGTTGGCCTACGGTCATGTGACGCTGACAAGTTCATGAGCAGACCTCGCACAGGCAATAGTCTACAGTGACACTGCTGAGATGAAGAAGAGGCAGATGGGGAGGATACGTGTGGAGGCCCGGACAGAACGTGAGGAGGGAAGAGTGAGCGGTGGTAGGGGAAGGTGTCCTACTTCATTAAGTTCAAAGATTAGGGAAGATCAGAGACAGTCAGACCATGCTGCTCTGGCAGCAGATTTATCCGATTTTGTTTTCCTTTGTAACAGTGAACAAACTGGAGCTGAGAATGTTTTATTGTAGAATTAAACAGTGAACAATAAAATCTCATTAATCCCGTTAAATATGAATTAGCTATGCAGTGTGTATACTTTCAGCATTGAGGAATGGCCAAAATCAATGCTTTATTGTGTTTAAGAATTTGTTTGCCTTAGCTGAAGATCAGACAGGAGAAGGAAAAAAATGAGTGAGAGACTTTCTTTTCAACAAGCACAATCTAGACAGAATCAGACGTCAGTTTCTCAAGGTTTATAAAATGTGGGTGGGTAGGTGGACAAAAACACATATCACAAAACGACTAAATCAATACGTGGCATTGTTTGAAGAAATAGCGTCGCTCCTTGTGTGTACGTGTGTGTGTGTGTGTGTGTGTGTGTTTGTGTGGTGCGTGTGTGTGTGTGTTGGGGGCTAGGGGTGGGGTGGGGAGTGTTGTGGAGATTTCTCACATACCCTGGAAGCTACAACATTTTCACTGCTGAAGGTGTAGCCAATGCAGGGCTGTTACACATGGTTGCCTGCCTTCAATGAACTGACAGTCTCTAAAATGAGAGTTTACTGCTTTGGGGTGAAGCAAGATAAGCCCACAGATGGGTCTTTCTATTCCAACAGGTCGAGGTGGTTTTCAAAGAGCCACAGAGGTAAAGGGGGGAGGGAGAGAGGGTGAGATTGAGAGAGAGAGAGAGAGAAAGAGAAAGAGAAAGAGAGAGCTGCATTGAGACAGAGTGGGTAAGAGAGAGAAATAGAGAAATATTCATAAGTCCACTTAGATCTGGAAAACCTCTAACCATGTTCCTTTCAATCAAGCGCATTCATAATGAAACTAATGCAGGACTTGATGATAAGATGTTTGTTTGAATCAGGTGTGCCGGCAGGGGAACAGAGCAAATACGACATACAACTGGAAAACGCTTTTTCATTGTTCCATTACCTAACGTTAATATCCTATATTTTTATGGACATTGATATCACTCATACAGGAGGAGGTGCAAACAAGAAACCACCGCAGTGAGTTTCGGAGCAGTCACGTATACCTCAGCTAAAAGCTTGTCCTATGCCAGTCAGTCTGACTCCTCCCTGGCTCTCCTCGCCTGGCTGGGCACATACAAAGAGCGAGAAGGAACGACACTGAAATATGCTAGCACTGCACATGGTGACCAGTCAGAGGAGGTGGCAGGTGGCAGGTGTGGAATCATTGGGAGCAGTGAAGCAGGAGAAGGGAAATATCAAAGAGCTGTCAGAGAGGATGACAGTGAAATGGAGCACTGTCCTTAAGCTACATCAGGCTCCACGACCTTTTAATCTCTTAAACAGAAAGAAAGAAAAGAGAAAAAAGAAAGAGAGAGGAGTAAAGAACAAAAACCTCTTCTCCATGTTTCGTTTTACCAGAGTTGGGCCCTCTCTCAGCTTCCTCAGTGAACTTATGGAGCAGTATTTAAAAAAGAGAGAGAGAGAGAGAGAGAAAGAGAGAAACTAACTGGGTGGATGGTCAGTATTGGCATACATCAGGAATAGGAGGCTAAATAAGAAACAATGGGCAGAGGCTGAGGTGGAGTGCATGGCCTGGGGGGCTATTAAAACTGCAGCGCTTTCAGCAGGACTCAGCATGTGCTCTTAGTCATCTGTGTGGGCAGTGTACTGTACATTCCCACAAAAAACAGGTTTTTTTTTCCCTCAGCATTGTATTTAGCATGACTTCTAGTATTGACAGAGAAGAGAGAGAGAGAGAGAGAGAGAGAGAGAGAACCTTAGAGGAATAATCTCTCTGATTCAAAAAGAGGAGATTAAACAGGTCCATGAGATAAACTGACTTCTCTCTGTGTGGAGAGAACTGTAAAAAGAAAAGCCACAAACAGTTTACATATTTTCATGCAAAAGTTGCTCTGAGGACACTGGTGTGTGTGTGTGTGTGGGGGGGGTGGCGGTGTTTGCCCTGTGCTAAATTACAGTGGCAGGAGAGAGGAGGAGAGTCAGTGCTGTGAAAGAGCCCCATCAGTGTGGAGATCAAACATCTGAAACGTAATTGTGTCCTGTGGCAGCCGGCGGACATCTTATCTGGCAGCTAGACAGGCAGGACAAGCAAAACCTGTGCAGGCTGCCCCCCCCCCTCTCTCTCTCACACACACAAACACACACACAAACACACGCACGCAGGCACACGCATTTCCTGACACATCCAGATAACCAAGACAAGACAGAACCTCTGATTCAATCACAAATTCGCATATTCCTCCATCACCTCAAACCTGCTATGCACACACCCACATGCTCCAAACTCTTTCCCCTGCACTGATACTCATAGGTAAACAGAATCCTGCTAATGAGCAAAGACACAGCAGATATTGGGCTGGGATTGATCTTTTTAAACAAAAATAAATTAAAATAAAGTGAAATAAAATAAGATGAAATGTTGGAAGAACATTCTGTGTAAAGACATTTCCCGCCAGGGAGAGAGAAACAACAACAGACCTTCAGGTGCCTAACTCTGCTTGTGGGTGAGTACGTATTTGAAGTGTCAAAACTTCAGTATGACTATCTTAAAATAGGACACACTGCAATTCCTGTCTGCAATTTGCTTCGGCGAAATGCCAAAATGTCCCTATCAATTTTCTTCTGATGCACTGTTAATTTGGCGGAAATGAAACTCCAGGGACAATACGTCAGTTGTGTGAAGTGCCAAGACGGTTCCGAAAACGACATCCGATAATGGCTTCTTCTGGACGTAATCCAAACGCTAACGCGGCCAGATCGATGGCACAGCCATGCCGCCGCTTCTTCTGTGATTGTGGATAATGTTATTATCCCAGTTTCCTAGTCTTCTCGTTCGACATTACCATTCAGATAGGAGAAGTCATAGATCTTTTATACTTGTCCTTGCAGTGGACACCTCATTGCTCTACTAAAAGGAACACGTTCCAGCTCTCCTAACCCATATAAACTCACTCACTAAGATTAACAGTGTTATAATTCTGTTTTCAACCTGTCTCTGACAGCTAAAGTAATATCAACCAATTTCTCAATTTACACTCATAACCAACTTCTGAAGTTCAACACATTCAGATATGCTCAGAATTTACTAAAAGCCGTCTGTTTCCTCATGGATGACGAGTTCTCCAGCTGGCTGTGGCACCTCCTCAGCACTCTGCTCGTTTGATCAATAATCTATGAACACTTGAGATTCACATGATGATTTGTCACACATTAATCATTCATTTGGGTATAATTAAGTTTTTGTTTTAAAGTCTCTGACAACATCCACTTTCTTTATTTGCATCTACGAGGTGATAAGAAGAAGCAGAAGTGGAAGTGGAAACTGGTCTCTAAACAAGCACTATGATGAAGCCAGTTTCATACTGATATTTAACTTCATAATCATCACACATGCTTACAAAGATGCATATTGTGATTTTGGAAATATATGCACAACTCTACCAATTAAAACTGAATGTAACTTAGAATTGCATTACATTTGTTACATTACATTTGGTTGTTGATGACAGGACAACAGGCAGAGTGAGCCAGTAATGTACTGTAGCTGAGAAAGGTTAAAGGGGATTAAAGTGAGAGTGACGTGAAAAGAAAAAAAAGAAAGAAAAAAAAAACAGACCAGAGATTACTAGAGCACAAACAGCTCAGGCAGAGAGACAGAGTTGAGGCCCGGACCCATTTCACAGGGAAAATTACGCGTCACCTCGTGTTTATGTCTCCGCCCTCAGCCATGGCCTCAATTAAAAGCGACGGTGGGGAAACTTTCTGAGGCATTGGTCAAAACATCAGGGGAAAGGGGAAGGGAGAGTAAAACGGGGCAGAATAAATGGAGGAGAGGAAAGGTGTTGGTTGGAGGAGGTGTGTGTTGCACTGTGTGTGTGTGTGTGTGTGTGTGTGTGTGTGCGTGTGTTGGTGGGGGGTGGGGGGCGGGGGCGGTGGGGGTTGGAGTAGAGGGGGTGTCAGGTTTGGTGTGCTGGTTGATGTTTAGTTTACGACTCACTGGCAGCAGGAGCAAGTAGCTGCCCCCCCCCCCCCCCCCCAAAAAAAAATATGTATATACATGATGTGTGACCCCAGTGCTATTGCAGCACTGTCCTTTCCTGGCTCACCAATAGAAATGTCAAGATGTACAGTCAGGCCTCATCTTCGATATTTTACTGCGTGTGACTGTCGCTCAAACCCGCCACCTACACCAACACCACTGAGATCCACTTCAGTCTAGTGTGGGAGATCACTCAAAACAGTCTACTCTCTTGTAAATCCTGTCATGGCACTAGGACAGGTCACTCACTTCATAAACTATGAGCTCTATAGATGAATATTTAAAAAAACTAACTGTAAAAGAACTTACAAACTATGAAAAATATTGAGGTAATTATGTAAGGATCGGCTTTCAGGATCGGCTATTTCACTATTTCTATTTCCAGTAATTCATCACTGGTTACAATAGCAGGCAGTTATTATCCCATTTAATAGTTGTAAACTGGAATCATAATTAATAATCACAGGCATTAATAGAATAGACTGTTAACATCTTCCAAGTAAACCATGTCCACAAAATCGTTTCATAATGTTAATTTATAAATTTATTCCTATACGTAAAACCACGTAAAACAATGGAATTAAATTAAAGTGAGCCTCTCCACCCCACCGCCCTCATTTTCTTGTCTTGAAATAGTCAAATTAGAACAACAAGAGAAGCAAAGGTGTGCTGGCGCCCCCACACAGAGGGGAACAACTTGGCGACGTCATGAGAGAAAGAGAGCGAAGGAAGAACTTCATTAAATTCACCTCGCTACTGCTCTCAACTCCAACTGAAGAAAGCAAACACGGTTACAAATCAATTATGCCACTCGCGTTGCTCCTGATCCATAATTACAGAGTTCAGTGCCCCCCTCACCCCCCACCCCCCATCCCCCATCTCCCTGCCCCCTTTCCCATCCGCTTTTAACCTTAATTTAATAAGCCTGTTTGTGCTGGCTGTCGGCCCGCAGCTGGTGCCGTGACTGTTTGTTGGCGTGTCAGGTGCTAGGGATTGGCATCGTGCCAATCGGGGCTCAATCCTTCCTCTTCCTGCGCGTTCCATCTCGACTTTCCACAACACTCAACTTAAACTTTGCTCAAAGCTGTTTTTATCAGATTACTTCACTCAGCAAGCTCATGCTGTTTATATACTATATACACCAATACAATACAATACAACAGGCCCCAAGGTAAATCTAGTAGCAGATTTAGTCTAAGTAATTCATACCTCGTTGTCTTCAAGGTGATTCAAAGCGACATTCATACCATCAAACACTTTCATGGAGACATATGCATAAAATTTTAAAGGATGCAAAGGTGAGACCGAGGGGAAACCTGTCAAATATGCAAAAAGAGGAGAAGACGACCTTGTATGGAAACAAGAAACAACAGTATGAATTCCTCTGCCTATGCACTCTCGCTACCTTCTCTTTATTTGTTGATTCTGTATTTCAGCGGTTGAAGTTTAAATATGAGCTGCGAGATTAAATTGTTGCCGAGTTCTTCCCGCGCGTTCCACGGCTGTCAGTCGTTGCCGTGAGCTGCCAGCTCAAGGTAAGCCTGTGATTTGTGGTTTAGGAGAAGTAATTTCAGAGAGAGCAGAGGGAGAAACAGGATCCTGGAGAAAACATTCCGACGAGCTCTGAGACTCGTGGCAACAACTTGATTAGTTTTGTCCCCCCCTCCCTACTCAAACCAACGTAATAGAGTGCGATTGTACTGTTTTAAAAGCACGGTGGAGAAACAAATGAACAAGGACAAGGGCGCGTGTGCGTATACGATCAATCAAATGGTACTTTTCACTCTGTCTTTACAGTGTGTGTGTGTGTGTGTGTGCGTGTGTGTGTGTCCATTATTTATAAAACTGAATAAAACTTACATTAATAAATTTGACTGAAAAAGTCACAAGAGATTTAGACTGTGAAAAAAAAAAATCAGACTTACCTGCATTGTTTTCCCCCCCCAGAAGTACATGGATTAAGGACGAAACATGAAAACAGAGAGAGAGAGAGAAAGTGAGAGAGAGAGAGAGAGAGAAAGAGGCATGTCATTAGTTTTCTGTACTTTGAGTAGAGAAAACTCCTTAGCAAATTTGATTCCAACTGTGTAAAAAGCCACTTGAAAAAAAAAAAAATCTGTGTAAAGGAATGTGAAAAACATCTTTTCCTGTCTAAGTGGTACAGGGGAGCTGATGTCCGGTAAACTCTATCATAAATCATTTCCAATAGAACAGCCAAAGACCCGGAACAATTACCATGATTTATGGACCAGTGCGTCACGCGAGACAAGCTGAACCTCTGTGATACACGGCTCAACAAAGAGGAGCTGAGTGGAGCCGCTGCCAGTGACTTGGCTTGCCTTGTTTGCGGGTGGAAGGGATGTTCTGTTGATATGGCAAATATTGTGCCTGGCACGCTCTTCTGAAGAGTACCCATCTTCAAATGCGAAACTTTTAACATACATATGAAAAATGCATGGGCAGAGCTGCTACCGCACTCCCAGCATAGCTTTGATTCCTGCCCTTTGAAAAAAGGATTACTTGAGAAAAGCCAACGTGTGCCTCTGGGACTAGAAAGCGGTCTCTCGTGAGAGAGTGCATCTGAGCTGAAATATTGTGTGTGTGTGTGTGTGTGTGTGTGTGTGTGTCACTTTAACTTACACATGTTTGTTTATCTGTTCATATTTGATTGGAAATATCTTGAAAAAAATATTGGTACAAAATATTGGTACAAAAACAAAAAGTGCACCCCAGATATCAAACCGACCAACAGAAAATATGGAAAAAAAGAAGGTGTTTGAAAGATGAGACATAAAAAAAAATTCTTTTTTTTTTTGGGAGGTACTCAAACCACTCTCTGTACCAGAATGGATTTCAAGAAAGCACAATTCACCTCTAAGGGTGTACCAAAATCTGCTGAAGTGAATTAGAATGATGCTTTTCAGGCAGATAGAACATAATTGTACTCTTTTCAGTAGGATTCTAAAAGCAGCATACTTCATACCATTACCATTTTTAAAACCGATGACAGGACTGTTCACAAATGGCTAAAACATGCACTAAGATCTATTGATTTAAGCCTTTTCTTCTCTAATTCGCTACTTGGACAAAAGCACCTTCAAAATGAGCGAATGTAAATACGAACTCCACTCACCGAATTCTGCCCAAAATTTACTAAAAGGAGTGAAGCTGCAACCAAACGCTGAGCCCTTACACTTGATGAATATTTGAACATTTTCAACATAGTCTGCACTTTTACTGGCGTGAGTCACAATGAAAGGGTGACATTTTGAGTTGAGAAATGAAGAGCGACTGTGAGCTGCTAAGATTACGTGGAATGTGAGATAAACAGTGTGAGGATAAGGACCTCTCTCCGCTACACTGGAGATCAGAGATGTACCTGCAGAAATCAAGGGAGCTGTGACCTGAGGTAAATAAAAGTAGGTAGAGAGATAAACTCATTGATTTTGTTGATACACTGACCAAGAGATGCCCTTGAGTGATGGGAAACTGATAACAAACGTATTGGATTTTCAGGACTTGGGAAAAAGAACTAGCAACCTCCCCCCCTCCCCCCAACAAACAAACTCCATAAAACACACACAAAGTCAGACCAGAGGCAAATGTAAATTCCTGTCAGTATTAATGTTCGATAGAGCATAGCATGAAACACTACTGAATCCCAAATACGTTCTAAAATCTCACTTATCACAAAGCCTTATCAGAGATGCTATCACAGTGCTGGAGTTAAAATCACCACTAATGGAAATCCTCTCCTGTGCAGTGTGTTACAGAGGACTGCTTACAACCCTCACTGTGGAAGTCTTCTCTCTACATGTGTTTCCAAGCTAATACCTGCAATGTATGCAAATGATTACAATATTCACTCTGTAATGTTCTCGACAGCAAATTGGTTGCAAGTTGTTTTTATCAAATTAATTTAGGTGTTTAAGTGGAATGAATTTTATATGTATAAATATAAATATAAATATATGTATATGTGTGTGTGTGTGTGTGTGTGTAAATGCAGGATAACTGAATGAAGACATACATATCAAAAGATTCTTGGTGATCAATGGTTTTTACCTCCTGACTCTTTAACCTTTGAGTATTTGTACAATGTTTGGTTTATAATCTCAAATCTACAGCGAATGCTCAGGATGTTTACTCTGAAATTAGTATCATTTGTCGGGGGGGATTTGACTTTGTATTTCCGTAAACCTTTTGTCCCGCAAAACTTAAATAAATAAAATTCCTCCCCCAGGCCTTGAGGCAATTATCACACATGTAAACCAATTAATCAGCGAAGGACTTTGAGGCATACGGTGATATGGGTCTGATGGCAGAGAGCTGCCACAATGAGCACATTAATTAGGGCTGTTCGTTAATTAACATGCGCTGTCTCTGTTCATCAATACACCTCCGTGACCTGTGGGGACTGGCTGCATGAAGTTAGCTGTTTATTTAAGAAGTTAAGTTACCTTTAGTCAGATTTTCATTACATGTCTGTGTGAGGCCATTGGATATGACCAACTCATGATGGCCTTAAGTCAATAGCAATGGTCAGTCATCTTGGTTTTCCTCACCTGACCACATGGGTATTTTGGTGGAATGTAGAGCCAGAAAGACAGTTTTTATAGGTAGATTCCTATTTTTTTTTTCCTTTCTTTTTTTTAATAATTACAGGTACAGATAAACTTTACAGGTTTAACCTGTCTGTCCCTCAATCCACCAAAGAGGTCTAAAGGCATGCTAACTGCATTTCCATAGCAACACGCAGCCTCAACCAAGGTTAACCCAGAGGGTAAGGTGTGTTTTTTTACGTCTTACATTGAAAAATTCAGATCACGGACGCTTAAGACTTGTCTCCAGTAACTGATACACAGGGAGACTTTAGATCAGAGCTGTGGATACTCCACTATCACAAGAAGAACCAAGATGCTGTTGGACTCTGTAATCAAGGATACCTTACTCCCTCTGTGTATTGTAAATAATTCTCTCAGCACTCCGCTGAAGGGCATAAATTAACATGTTAGATGTCTCTCATCCTTTCCTTTACCTCATCCTCTCACACCAAAACCACTTCAGCCCGGAACACCCTCGTCCTCAGGGTCCACAGGAAGGAATAAGTCAAAACTATGGCATGTATTTGCTAGCCCACTCCTGCCTTGAACTTCTCCCCTGGGAAGCATTACAGTGAGTGATGTGCCAAGCTCCCATCACTATATCATATCTGTCATTACCTCCAGCATCACAACCAAATGACTCCGTGAGACATCTTAATTTATTCAACCTAACCTGTCCAAAGGATTGTAAAAAGAAGAAGCCGCACCTATATACCCTTCAAAATTTTTCTACGATTTTTTTTTGAGGGTCAGTGAGACGTAATGTAGCCGGGTCGATTTATCTTCGTTAAGCTCTCTCTGACGCAGACAACAGCAAACCTTGAGGCTCTGCACCTGTCTGCTGGTTCCGAGAACCCGGCCTGTCCGCTGGGACCGAACCTTGACTGGGTCCTCTGGCCTGCGGAGCAGCTTACCACACTTTACCATAGCCTATGAACAGAATGAGATTTAAAAAAAAAAAAAAAAAAGCGACAGAGTTCCGTGTAGCATTTAATCAGACCTGAGGATTACAGGATCAGAGGGTCTGGCCAGTGTGTGAACCTGCGGTATATAAAATAGAGAGGACGCCCCCCCCCACCCCCCCCACCCCCAAAGTCTGCCAGTATCCCTGGCCCAAACACATCCTCACTCACTTCAGATTACTTCTTTGGCTGTGCGTGTTCATTTAAAGCAATGTCTGACCTTGTTTTTTTTTTGCTTTGGATTACTGTTTTGGGGCAAAAAAAAAAAAAAAGCGATCGCTAAGAATGGATTGCTTTAATTTTTCATTTACGCATGCACAAGACAGAAAACAAGACAGAAAGTATTGACCGCATTAAGAATTCTTTAAATCACAGCACCCTGATTCAGTGAACTGTCCATTTTGTAGACCTGAGAAGCCTGAGAAGCAGGTATAAGTGAGAGATGACATTTGAAGTTTTGTGGGTTCTTTGACTTCTGCCCACTGATCTCTCTCTTTCAGGGGTGTGCTGTGAAAAACACTGCTGTGTCAGTTTTTCTTCTACTTATAGTTTTTCCTTATATTTATTCATTCATTTATTCATCAATCTATTTTATTCATTTATTGATTTTTACCTCTTTGTTTGTTCAGTTTTTATGCACAAAGTTTGCCACTAACACTCAGTTGTTCAAGGCTCACTGAGTAGATCTGACAAAGTACAAAAAATAAGACGCGAAGCTCTCGTCAAACAGAAGAGCCATCAAAGAATTTCTGCTCTTTACGCAGCAGGTCACATACTGAATATATATAATCATATTTTTTATTCACCAGCAAAGGCCTGTCTATTGAGGAGACCACATCATGAGGTCAAGGAACAGTCTCCTCTCTCATGATTACAAATGCCAAACCACAGCCATATATTTTGCTGAAAACTAATAAAGAAATCCTTCTCTTTTGTCACATACCCCCCCCCCCCCCCCCCAAAGTCTGTGGAGAATTTTGAGGACAGACAGTTTGTCTGAAAACAACCACAAAGCCGTTAACACAGCACCCGACAGAAAAACAGCCAGACTCTCAGACTGACATTTTTTATGGTTGGCACGATGCATGTCATTCCATTTATCGCAGCTCACGCCAGTGAAAAGCTCTGGAGTGGATCCAGTGCCTGTATGTTGATTAGTTTACCCTGAGAGGTGGCTCAGCAGTAATGCTACAGTTCAGTTCAGAGGTAAAAGACAAGTAAAATTCACAGTAGTCCCTTCCACACTTAGATGAGTATTAGTCAAATTCAGAGGTCTGCCAACGTTCCAAAAAAACTTAAATACTGTCACCGTATGGCACGCACAAAATTGCCAACACAAGGATCATGACAGAATAAATTTGGTTGATTAAAAACAAAACAAAACAAAGCAAAAAATCAATAATTCATGAATCCCTGAATTTCTGAACACAAAACATATCATGAAAAAAAAAAACGACTGTTCACACTACGGGTACAGCGGAGGAGTGTATTTCTCTGCCTTACAAAATTTTGTGTCTCAGCACCACTTACGGAGGGAATCTGTGTGAGACTGTCAAATACACACACACACAAACACACACACACACACTCACGCACACACAGCATCCGTTTCCAGTGAGGTTTGTAAGTAGGATCAGTGATGCTCGGTCAGATAATGTATGAAGTCATACTGAGATTGATGCCTATGGGCTAATCTGGCAGGGAAATACTGGGCCTGCAGTCTTCTCTCTTTTCTGCTTAAGAAGAATACACTGTCTATCTCCATGTATGATCTTCCTTCATCATAACAGATAAACATGGCTATTTATTTATGTGTCTGTTTTAGTGTGTCTGATTTGTTCTCTGTGGGTGCACTGGGGAGCCTGTGGAGATGTAAAGGAAGCTTATAAGTCTTCAACTCAGTGATTAGGTCGGGAGAAACATCTGGGAAGTATGATGATTAGAGTTTAAAAAAAAAGGAACAAAGAAGCAAAGAAAAAAAAAAAACTAAAAAAGTTTGTTCTGAGATCATGAAGTGATGGTAGGCTCCTTACTGGTGGAAGCTTAGTCACTCCCATACCCCATACCTCATCTAACTCTAAAATCTAGGTTATGGCCATGGGAGAGGAATAGAGGTTCAACCTTGAAAGAAGAAATTTTAGCAATGAACTCTTCCTCACTTCATTAAGATCAGATATATATAAAAAATGCGTCAATGTCAAGTTTGATTATGTGTGTTCCTTCTCTTCCCAAATAAGCTGCTGACCTTGCTCTGGTCACTCCCCTCATGTGGAAGACTTTATCCGCTGACATCTGTCAAACGCGGCCCTGCCCCTGACTAGCGTGTTAGCTTCAAGGAGAACTATAACCATGAAAAATGATCCTTCCTAATACACACATCCCCCTTCAGTGTGTTAATAAAAGACTGGACACAACACCCCCCCGAAAAAAAAAAAATCTGGCGGAAAACAGCAACAGTGCAAACACTCCATTGTGTTGTGTGGGTAGTGTGTATTCTGAACATAATGTGTTATAAAAATATATATGAAAATGATTCACCAAAACCCTCCCACACCACAGCCCCACACCCACTCATCCCACCCCCTAACAGCTAACAGAATATTTTCATGAAATAGACAGCTCATGTTTATAACACTGAACCAGAGGATTTGGTCTAGAACAGGAGCACCGTTGGTGGACTGACATGAGGAACCGGTGCTTTCTAAGAGCATATCATCCTGTGGTCAGGATGGAGCATGCTAAAAGGTTAACACCTCACATAGTCAATTCATTTTATCAGTACCGTGGCAGATGACATAGCATGCCTTATTTAGTAAGTGCTTACATTTTTAATGACACTGGGAAAAAGGAAAGGTTGGATAAGCCTGCCTGCCTGCCTGCCTGCCGCCCTTTCAATGATGGGAGGATACATTTATGAATACATCAACTCCAGTCCGAATAGAGAACTGGACTTGGGAACAGCCACTGAGGAAGAAGAGGGGAATATCTGTGGTGGAAACAGAATTGGAACTGAACTGAGACTGAATTGAATTCCATGTAATTCTACATGGTTGGAACTGAACACAAATCCTCAGTTTGAATACAGTCTGAGTATTTTGAATGTATGAATAGAAATCGAGAAAAAGTATTATATATATATAGTGTGTGTGTGTGTGTGTGTGTGTGTGTGTGTGTGTGTATATATATATATATATATATATGAATACTGTATGCAACCTAACAAATACCACTTGGCTGACTGATTAAAATATACGCTGTACAGAATGGTACATGCTGCTCTCTTTCCTGAACTTTGTCATATTTCTGGCTATAAAATGGATACAGATCATTTGGAAGAAAATGAAAGGTGAGGCTACACAAATGAAGGACTTAAAAAAGATATAATTTGACATGGCACTGAACCAAGGGAAACATTTCTTGGAACATTTATATGAGGTGGAAGAAAGCCAAGAACTAGAGTTAAAAAAAAAAATCAGAAAAGTTCGGCTTCTGCTGCCAAATTTGATAAACTGCAATTATGAAAGATTGTATACAACAGCGTAATTGTGGTTACAAGCAAATAAAAATATCTTAAGAGTCTTTCAGAGAGTTATCTTTACAGGTGAGAAACTGAATATTGGAGACATATACACACAAATGGAATGAAAATGAAAAACTAGGCTAGACTATACAAGACCAAAAGATTATAGTGAATTTCTGGTCAATAAAGTCTATATTCACAATAAATAATACAGCTACTCATCTATGAGTATAAGTAAACATAAAATATAAGAAATAAATTTAGGTAAAATAATTTATGTAAATACAATCATACAGTAACATTTTGAGTTTGTAATCCAGTAATCCTGATCCAGTTTGTGTAGTTACTGCTCATGTCTCTCGCTAGCGGAATTTAATTGAACTAAATTCTGTCTCCTCAATTCAACTCCAAGTCAACATCCTCCACAATTTGGCCTGAAATTCAGAATTCATTCTCCGCCAAATTCAGAATCAATCCCACATCTGCTCCTTTGAGACACTGCAACTTTAGAAAATAACCCAAAAGAATTTTCTTACACAAGTTTCTAGGGAGTTATTTTTGACCTCTAAGATAAAATCATTCATCTCACAAGCTAAAAATAAATGTAAAAAAAAAAAAAGAAAAAAAAAGAACGTGTTAGTCAATATGAAACAGTCTGACTCAATCCTGTGAAATCACAGCAGTGTTTCACCTTTGAACATTAAACGAGTATCTCCTGAGTTTACCCATGAAGTGTATCCACAGTCACATCAGTAATAAGAGTGCCTGGGAGTCAGAAATCCGCTTTAGGGCTTGCTTTGGTTGCAATACTTCACATTAAATTAAATTTATAATCAAATATCTATTATCACAAGAGTGAGAGCATGCATAATGACTGAAAGGGCTGATAGCTGTAATTTCAGAAACAATCTTCTGAGTGTGTATATCAAACCAATTATATTCAAGCACATTCTCTGAGGAAATCCCATTTCTGAACTCTGAACTACAACTGCGCTTTCATAACAAAAACAATTCCGGTACTGACTGGGTTTCGTTTTCAAACTGGTAACCATTCCGATTTTTCATAAGAGGAGCGTTTGTGATAAAGTCCTGTGCGGCCCTCTGAACATTATGGAGCTTGGAATTCACTGGTGTGTCAGTTGAGTAAATTTTAATTTAAGACTCCTTGTCTCTGACCCCTAATCCTGGACACCTCAGGGTTTGCATTCAAAACTAATAAAGACACAAAACTACCATCCAATCATAAAACTGGGAGAGTGGATAAGATAGGTTTACTGGTGTACAGTTCACTGAAGCCTTGTATGTGTACCATCTAAAGGTCTCAGAGTGAAAATGAATACTATGGTTTTCTCCACACCACATCAGAGCGCACAATACCCACAGCAACACTTGATTCTAAAATTCTACACAGACTTTTAAAAATAGCAGACAAACCAGTATTTGGGCAGTCCTGACATTGCATCAGCTGTATATGCTACCTTTCTTTCTCCATTGCTTTTTTTTTTTTTTTTTTTAGCTTTTTGACCCAGCAGCACTGAGAGTTCAGGGCTCAGTAGACAGGCGACTTAATTCCATAATAATGACATCTAGTGCGTGGCAGTGGGAAGCAGCAGCCTGTCAGGCTGAGGTGAAACATACGGTCATCTAAAACAACACCTATGAGAAACCACAAGAACAACCTCTTAAGAACAAAAGGACTATATATATATATACACACACACACACACACACACACATATACATATACATGAGGCAACTTTTGAATTTATCATATTTATTTACGTGCAATGAATCAGTGAAGACTTGCTTTCTGTTTTTCATGGT
Source organism: Chanos chanos (assembly GCF_902362185.1). Taxonomy (NCBI): domain Eukaryota; kingdom Metazoa; phylum Chordata; class Actinopteri; order Gonorynchiformes; family Chanidae; genus Chanos; species Chanos chanos. The sequence continues at coordinate 17,086,247 of NC_044500.1, read as the reverse complement.
AATATTTCAAATTGTGCCGAAAATAGGGAATGCCACATTAGGAGAGAAATAAATTACTTCAGGCGATGACTGGGACAATTCATCACAGAAGCCCCAAAGTGGCTCAAATGAATGCCGAGAGCAGATCCGTGGCCAAACAAAGGAAAATGTTTAGTTAGGAAAGTGTTGTGTCTCAGGAAATAGAGGCGACTTAATAGGATTTTATGGCGATCCTCTGGGGGCAGATACTGCAAATCTTCTCCTTCAGCCCTGTGCTTAGACCCGAATGATAATGACCAGACTGATGAGAGTTCAGCTGCATTCCAAGCCCAGAGGCTAGAAGAAATGCTGTGATGTAGACACAGGAAAGTTGCACTGAACTCTCTCTCTCTCTGTCTGTCTCTCCCTCTCTGTATATATGTGTGTGTGCTTGTGTGTGTGTTCGCTTGTGATAATATATAGAGATAGTGAACCGGTTAAGGGCAGTGCTGTGAGTAAACCAATCTCTTTGTGCCACAAAAAAAAGAAAAAAAAAAAAAAAAAAAACACGGTGGCAACCTTGCTCTCGGTTTGAGTTCACTTGCCTGTAGTTCACTTGCGAGGGAGTCCGATCTGATTTCTATCTTACAGACAACGCTTCAAGTCCGGCTCTGGCTGCATCCATCACATTGGTGGCGTGAACCGATTTTTAATTGAAGTTTATATGGGGGCTAGTGTGGGGTGAGTGAGCTAGTGGAGTGTAATAGTATGGTTAGAGCTGTCTCCCTGAGCCCCCGTCCTACAGGCTGCGTTCTGGTTTGAGCCATTAGCTCAGCTGCAAGGGCATCTGACTTCCCGAGCCAGTGGTCAGTGGTCGAGGTCAACTCAGGGTGAACCAGTTACAAGTGACTTTAGCACAAATCTTATGGGCTATATGAGCCAAGCTTCAATCAACGAATCATTGAGCCATTCACTGAACTGTAAATTGACAGTCATTATGTTTGTGAAATTTTAAGTCCTAACTTGATGAGTTACAGTGCAAAGAGATGGATGCCATTCGGATGCCATGAAAAAAAAAACTTCCCAGAATCTGAAACTGAGTTCAAGTAAGGATTTTCTAACAAACTCTCCTTAAGACATAAAATCTCATTCTAAATGCTGAAGCACATTTCAAGAGAAGACCAGGTTCACCAGGGTCACACAAACAAGAAGATGTGATTGAGGAGAAAATGAGCAGGCACAAAGGTCATTCTGAGAGTTTGTTTGGCATATTAAGATAATCATTGCACTGCACACTACTGTGCAACAAGTTAACAATTCCACTGTGCTACAGTAAGTCAATGAAATCCCACACAGTATTCAGACTCTGCTATTTTCACATATTTTTTTTGTTGAAACTAGAAGACCCCATGGTCCAGTTGATGCTCTTCTAGGGTTTCATGAAAGTCACTGAAAAAAAGCCCCCAAATTGTGTACCACCCTGCAAAATACAAAGCGAAAATGAAACACAAGTGAAAGTGAAAAATTTTCATGATTTTTTTGTTACATTTTTGAATACCCATGTATTTATGTTTGATATACTGATTCTTGAATAAGCATCAAAGAACATTTGTAATGTTCCTTTAGCAGTTCCACAGATAGTTCCACAGAACTGCTTAGACTTAAGTATTTTGACATCTGTGGGCTGCTAAACTCCAGCTAAGCAATTTGCTTTCAAATTCGACAATAGCCAGATCGTTTGCCTTGAGGATTAGCAAATCAAAGCAAGACAACTAAATGCTAACTATAGCATTAATGGCCATGTGTGAGGTAACATAGTTGTGCTAGCTATCACCACAGTTTAGTCTTTAGCTGAACAACTATATGATGCCACTCTCCTGCGTTTGCACAAATTTGACTGATTTATTTAGAGCAAGGTGTTATCTCAGCAGCGCCTGTCTGGTGCATATATTCTGTGTTCAAGACAAACTGTCCGTGGTTGCAGCTGGATTACGCTGCTAGAACCTTTCTTTAATACACATTCTCACCATTTTTTTCCAGCTAAGCTGAACTTTTAAATGGTGTGCGGACTGAATATTTGCCTTGAGACTCAACCACTTTGAATTTGTCTCACTGGCTACGCTGTGGTGAAACTTAGCATCATGATAATTCTGATTTGTAATGTTTATATGATTACGTTTCTGATATGGGGCAATTAATACGAGGACAATGTAAGCCCCCTCACCCCACCCATGCTGCCTGCTTACATACTCCACTGATTTCCAAGTTGCTTGTTCACAGAGGCAAAGTGCAGCCACAAGTATTTCTCCGCTCCTCGTTATTCATTCAATCCAAAGCTATGGAAAACATGATATACATATTGCCATAATAAATATTACAATAACGGGCCTAATAAGTGGTTTGTGTTTGCGGATGATTGGATTTTTCCTTTGCCCATGCTTCACCGAGCAATAACTTGTTGAGCGCACTCTGCTTGGGTATGCTAATTGTTCCGTGACTTCAGGACGTCTGCCCTGGCTGAGGCACATCTCATTATGGATATACAGAGCACTGTGGGGCTCCTCTTCCCTCCTCCTGCGTGTGTTTGCTTAACACGGCTGAAAATAAGTGGGCAGCCTGCCTCTTCAGCTCACCGCCCTGCACCACTTGCATAAATATCCCAAAATTGGAGGCCGGGAGCTAATGCGTTCTTACAGAGACCATTTCAGGAGAGAGAGAGAGAGAGAGAGAGAGAGACAGAGAGAAAGACAGAGACAGAGAGAGAGAGAGAGAGAGAGAGAGAGAGAGAGAGAGAGCGGCAATGATGATGTATTGCGTTCCCACTGTGATTCCCCCCCCCCTCCCCCCTGCCCTCTGCACTCGTTAAAAAGAAAAAGAAAAACCCTCCATCGTGGCGCTAGGGGGAGAAAGATGCGGCCTGCACCGCTTCACTGACATTTCCAGCATTCACCGGGATTAGTGGTGCAAGTGCCCCTGTCGCACTTCCTCTGCTGCTTAATCCTGGTGACATTTTCAATAGGGCCGGCAGCTCCCGAAGCCACCAGCTCTCACACAGACCCTTTTGTCAAAAAAAAAAAAAAAAATTATTTATCATTAAGTTCCCGGGGCTGGAGATGGAGTGGAGCTGTAGTTAGAGGTTTCCATTCATCTGCCACTTGCCCCCCCCCTCTCTTTTCCCTCTGTAATATCATTCTAGCGTGTTTTGCGGAGGTGGTTCCTGTCATTATTCATAGTGAGCCACACCAGGGAGCCGGATTAGAAACGTGGTTGGTGATAGATATGGCTAATAGAGGCTGATTTCTCAATCGTCTGTGGCTGGGCTTGGAGTGGGGGGGGGTGGGGGGCGGTCAGTGCATTTCCATTGCACTGTCACACCGCTCTCAGCCTTAGAGCCTTAATATCAAATTCAGAGAGACAGAGAAGGGGGATTGATTGGAGAGCGTAATCCATTATCTCTCTCTTTCTCTCTCTCTCTCTCTCTCTCTCTCAAATGTGTGCATGTGTCTGCAGCTGAGGGTAAATCTCTCAGGCTTGCCATAATTGTCACTAAATCCCTTTGGTACAGAGCCAACGGTTGCCAGTTATGGTCGGTCCGTCTCTATGGTTTGGCTGGCATCAGACAATAAGTGCCCATCATTTGCTGGTCGGCGTGGCCTTTGGCTGCTGCCGTCCCTGGAAGCCCAGCTCGCCCTGCAGAGCCAAATGTCCCTTAGGCGGAAGCAGGGGCTTTTAAAAAGGATCTCGGGTGAAATTTATCAGGCCTATCGAGCTCTGTTCGAGACATTAACTAAAGCTTTCCGGATCGTTCCGTGGCGCAATGATTTCACTTAATTAAATAAGCGCTGAAAGTAGCCAGTGCTCCCAATGGAGATCAGTCGGGGCTAAGTCAGAAAGAGGCATTAGGCACATATCCCCTCAAACTTCTCTCCCTCACACCTCCTTCTTTTCTTTTATTTCCCCTGAGAACTATTAAGCTTGAATCTTGCTTACTTCCCTTTAAAGCCACATTGAGCCTCTTCATAGTCAGTTAGGATATACCTTTCACCACTCATACGATTGTGAGTAAACGGCTTATCTGGTGTGTGGGAACAGTATTATTGGTTCTCAGTGGCCTCTTGCCATTAAATTAATAATCAAATTTGAAAACAAGAGAAGGTAGAGCCCAGGTGCCTTAGTATCCCATTGAGCTCTGTGTGCTGGCAAAATAAACCCTGTCTCCTCTGGCTGTGGTAAACAGACTGAGAAGTGGAGTGGACGTGAAACAGCTGGAATGCAGCTCTGAGGTGAAGAAATGGGCAGCTCGTTCTTATTGACCAGTTGGCCGGAGCCCTGTATCACCAAGCGGAGATGGCGGTTCTCCTCTCCCCAGCCTTATTTTTATATCAACCTTCAATACATGGCACAGTTCAGCTCAAGTTCCCGATCAGCTGTCAGATCATTTCCCAGGAGGCCAGTTAGAAACCCTGACCTTGGACACAGCCTCATTCCACTAACATGCCGGTGAAGAGAGAGACAGGTCTGCGCTTTCTTCGAAGCTTCTGAACTGACACAAGGACTCCTGAGATTACTCTATACGTAATCAGAGTGTAGAGAAAATACAGACAGACATCCTACAGATTCCAGCTGGTCTAGGATCACAACACTGGTGTGTATGTGTGTGTGTGTGTGTGTGTGTGTGTGTGTGTGTGTGTGTTGAAGCTTAAGTCTCCCCACAGAGACTGATCAGAGCAGTAGCCTATGTATAAGAGCCCAATGGACTGTGATTGCAAATAACCCTTGATCAACTCAGAGCGTATACAATCCTGTGGAGGCCAAACAAATCTTACATGCATGGATGCATCCCCCACCTGGTAGACACTCTCCCCACATTACTGATAACACTGATTCTTACTGATAGGAAATAGGGAGATGCCATTCCATATCATGTTCTGCACTGACATAGAAATTCATGCGTTAAACAACAAAAGCGTATTGTTCATGAAATATCGATGCTTCCAATCATTTTTGCTTATTAGTTCATGGGATGAATATTTGTTGTACTCAGCAGTTCAATTTCCAGGTCATGTCAAACAATGCTGTAATTGGATTTGTTTGCTTCAGGTTGTTAATCCTTGTATTATTTGGATGTTAATTTCATAGCGAACGTTATAACCGATGGCAAAGACAATGAGGTGACAAAGGTCCTTAGTTATATTTGCGACAGTCTTTTTTTGCTGGGTGAAGAAAAAGCATTTGCATCGCGTACATAAACCGTCCCACACTTTAACAATATAATGTTCACCATTTACTAAAGCAGTGCCACGTTTAGTTCAATTTAACAGAGCGCCTTAATCATTATCTATCTCGACACTCGCGCTGAAGCACAGAACACGCGCAATATCCTGTTTACGCCCTCTTCGCTGCCGTAAGCCATTCATTTTTCAGAATTATGAAAATTAATATGAGACCACCGTGCATTCAGCATCTTTCCATAACAAACTGAATTCGCCCACAGTAAATAACGAAGTAGCCTGTGTAACTGCAAAGCCATTACTGCTCCTCCACTAATCATAATCAAGATGTTCGTGATTACCAACGCAATGCTGCTTTAAAAATGAGGTGCCTGGCAAGCGCTTGAACATGAACCGGGCAGCATGCTGAAATGCAATTACGTTTGTGGTGATTTATTATTGCTGTTTCTCTGCATAATGACTCTTCTGAAACCGCAATTAAATGTTACCTGTGGAAAGCTAACAAAGCTGACCCTTCACGCAGTGTGAACATATTGGCTGTCTCTTTGTATCAGAACTAGATTAGCAAGCATATCATGAACAGCAAAGTGACTCTCTCTTTCACACACTGTCAACAATTCAAAAATATGTCCGCTATTACATCTGCAATTCGGATGGTAAATCATATTCTTTTTACGATCTGTATTGAATTTTTGGTCTCTCGATGATCCGTTTATTATAGCCGGATTTAAATGACTACAGAGTGAGGATGATGATGGTGACGGTTATGGCCGTAATGATTTTTATTACCTTCATCAACATCTTTAGGCAAAGTGGAAGGCATAACAGACAAACGTAGCCTCGATGGCCTGACACGCATTATAATCTTTTATTGGGTTTAACAGCTTTGCAAATCTGCTGTCGTATTTTGATTTGTGGGATACGGACTGATTAATTTACCCATCATTCTCTTCACTGTCACAGTGTACCGCTATCGGAACAGAAGAGAAAGAGGAATAAAATTCATAACTACAGCGCATATCTTAGCAAAAACCTGACACTCCGTTAGTATCACGATCAGTTCACAGCCTCACACATTTCAGTAAGACCACAACACACAATCTGTCCCTCTGTGGATCACACAGAGGAAAAGCCTAAATTTAGCGCAAATCGGTGCTTGTTACAATATTAGTGTTCTTCATTACCGTCTCAAAACAATTTTCATTCCTGTTTTCATTCTCATTTTTGTCATATTTTCTCATATGCCCTGACCACTTACTGAACAAAACTGTCTTACATTCTAATGATTACAGCTCAGAATTTGTGTGCAGCTCACTCTCACAATTTTACATAAAAAAATATTTCTTAACTATAATCCCCAGTTTGTATGAGTGTGTGCGTGTGAGTATGTTTGTACGTATGTAAATGAGTGAGTAAATGTGTGCGTCTGTGTGTGTGTGTCACATGACTCTCACACAGATTGTCCCTCTCCTTTGCCACTGACAGTCTCAGTGGGAAATGGCCTGCAGGAGGCGTTTTGATAAATGGCCTCGTCTCCGAGCATCCGGATCTCTCCAGGAGACGCCGGCTCCTTCCCCGGCCTTACAGAAAGCTGGGTATCTGGGGAGAGGGGCGTCTTTACTGCAGTGGACAACGCATTTCTCGATTTAAAAAAAAAGAATCATACAAATATAAAAAGAAACTGCTGACCTCTTTACTTTGAAGTTCATTCATTAATCTCTCCACCACTTGTGAAACTTACAGCCATTCATGTGAAATTTAAACACATGGCCCCATATGTTTACTTTATCAATTACAAAAGAGTGTGTGTGTGTGTGTTTGCATGCAAGTGTGTGCACAGTCACACGAGCACAGTCTGCATGCAAGTGTGTATGTGCTGGTGTATGCGCATGTTTGTATATATATGTGAGTGAGCATGTATGACTGTGCACATGTGCATATGTGTATATGTGTGTGGGTGTGGGTGTGTGTGTTTGTGTAAGTTTGGATCGGAGCTTGCACATGTATGTGTGTGTGTGTGCATATGCATGTGTGCGTGAGGGTCTGCACTCTCCCTCACTAAACAGCTGTTACAGGAGTGTGATAAGCTTTATCTCTCCTCTGTTGTTATCAAAGTTTTCAGTTATGCATATAAGGGTAGAAAATCTCACAGCCAAGCCAAGCTACGTTCAGTGAACCCCTGTTTAATGCCCAAAGAAACAGAGCCTTAATATTCCCTCAGTTTATAACGGGTAGACACAAATAGTTTTTTTTTTCTCTCAATCTCTGATCTTACTTTTTCATCTCCATTTCAATTTTATTCATTTTTCTATTTTCATTATCTTTTTAATTTTTAAATAATGGGCTCTTCAGAATAAATCAGTTCAAAGAAAAATAATAACTTAACACAAAGGGAAAAAAAAAGAAGGGAAAGAAATCAGCTGTGTACATCTCCAGCGGCATTGTTTTATTTACCCGCGTCTGGTCTTTATCTTTTTTTTTTTTTTTTGTGACCAGCCACCTTGACAAAAAAGGGAAATATATTGTGCCTGTGTATTTATTTTCGTTAATTGAATCACCAAGCCTGCTTTATCTCCATCTTTCATTTCCTCTCTGTTTTTTTTTCTTTTTTCTATTAGAGATAAAGAAGTAAGGCAAACGCCGCGCCGCCTTGTTTGCCAAAGCGGGCACCTTGGCTTCCATCTGTAAAAGCCTGGATCTCAACCCCTTTTTCTGTGATCAAAGAGTATTGCACCACCCTGTCTGCTAGGCTATGTCATATTCCTCCTCCAGTCCTTAGAGACCTGAGAAGAAAAAAAAAAAAAGTAAAAAAAGAAGAAAATCCTCAGCAGAGCAAATCAGTGGAAATGTATTATGCTAAGAGGTAACGCTACATTAACCTTCGAACAGTGCTAGTACTCCCATGTTATGCTCAGTGATCAGCAGCTGTAATTCTGCCAAAATATGATTATACATATCCTCTTTATTTCTTCTTGAGTGTATGTGTGTGTGTGTGTGTGTGTGTGTGTGTGTGTGTACAAATTTTTTTCACAAATACTATTAACCCTGAGAGTGAAGTAAACAAAGACCATCCAGCTGGAGCGGATCGAAGAATCACTACCACAAAAAGGCTTTTTCTCACAGTTAGGCGTCTGTGTTCAGAAAGATGGTCGAAAAACATTACATTGGTTTTCAAAGACTGCAAAGACAGAGATACTTCATATATATATACATATACATACATACATACATACATATGTGTGTGTGGTGTGTGTGTGTGTGTATTTCAACATGGGCATGTGAGGAACCTTTTACACCTGTCAGACCTGTTATTGCCATTAAGAACTTTTGAATTAGCAGGTTTAAAGGCCAGCTCCAAACAGAACTGACATACTTAAAGTGTACAGCATCAGGAATGAACTGCAGGCACCTCTTAAAGCCATTAACACCATCATCAGACAGATAAGTGACATCATCATTGTCTCTCTCATTGTCCCCAACTCCATTAAGAGTTACCATATAAATACTCAATAAACCCATAGGACAATTCATTGCACAAAACTCTTTTTCATCATCATCATCAAAACATGAACCGTGCTCACGGTGAATAATTCAAGGTTTTACTCGGCGTCATTTAAAGCTCTTTGCAAAACAGTACTTATTAAACTACACATGCAGAACAGCATAACCATGTCACAATCATTAATTATTCAAAGTAAATGTTGCTTACTTATTCATAATCGTTTCATTGCTGAACATGAATAATTTGTTTATATCCCTCATTACATATGACCATGTTTTAAAGGGATTATTTATCTTTTCATTCTCTAACAATTCTTTTGCTGTAGGTTTTTTAAAGTACATTAAAAAAAAGTACCTCATACTTCTCTGCTAAGACAGAATGTATGAGGAGTGTGCTTTGGGCCTTAGCAGAGATAAATTTTTTATCTGAATTTTTTTCAGGAAAAAGTGAACTAGGTTTTTCAGCGACTCCAATCAAAGACAGAATAACCCAGGACACAATATGAGAGCAGGGGAACTTTCTATGTGGAAAACAAACAAACAAACAAACAGGCAGTGTTGTAGCCAGTTCATAAGGTTTCCAGAATAACCCTTTCTATAGCCCAAGATCCTGCGTTACATGTCGAGGTTTCCCTGATTAACGTGCTGACAGTCTTAACATCACACTTCAAGGCCACCTCCAACCTGTCAGCCTCCCCATATATATCACAGGAAGATCAATTTCTCACTGCTCCGCATAAATTTACACTACACCCCATAGGCATTCCCATGTTCTATGGTGAATAATTCAAAAAGTCAGGAAATATAGGACAAAGTGACACTCCGCAGCTCATTCCACAGACTTAATTAACCAGGCTTGTTATTTCTGCTCCCGTAAAACATCCAGCCCAGCCATTACGGGAACCTGAGTGAGAATCCATCTGCTCTTACACACAACTTCAGTCCAGCCTTCTCCTCTGGGTCCATTTATATTCAGTGTAGTAAGTAAGACTCCAGTTAGAAGGGCTGGGTGTATGAGTGTAAGTTTTTAGTCCAATCAGAACCCACCTGCTCCCCATTTACAGTCCAGCCCTACCCAGCCCTGCCCCTCTCCACCACTGCACCTCCGTTTTCACACACTCAGGCTAGCCAGGCTTTGATCTGTCGGCCAGCCCGATCTGTGGACACTGGGGATGTCTTTGCAAACGGAGATCAAATGGATCACCTTCGCTTCCAAAACCATTGAGTTACTAAACCAGCAGTCTCGGCGGCAGACGCGTAATCCCGCGTTTTTGAATCGTAATGATCTGACCTTCATTTCAGTGTTTTCTTTTTTCAACTGAGCATGCTTCCCATCTGGATATCAACATATCCAATTTTTTTTTTTTTTTTAAATCAAAAGTGTTAGTCGTGTCCACAAAGAAACAAGCATGTAACTTGTTTGTTTTTATGATTTAGACCAGTATCCAGAATTCAGAGTTAAATGGGACTACACCAAATAGCATCGTGCTGTCTACTCGATTCATTATTGATTCGAGTAAATATTTCATTCTCTTGCGTTCATTCAGCCGAAAATGAGACAATGGTTGACAACAGACGCTTCCATTAAACCCAGGCCCAAGGAAACATGTCAAAAGTCTTTAAGAGACTACGTTACAGCAAACCACTAAACATCTCCCTCCATTTCCCTGTTAAGCGTAGCAAATGAAAGGATGAAAAACAAGCGAAACAGGGCAACATTTTTGCGCAAATGACACTGTAATGGCGAAATGATGGGCCTGTTTTTTGTCCCTGATCATCCTGGGCTATGTGTGTTCCCAGAATCCTTTACCTCTGACTGAGTGTGTGGCCAATGTGGTGTGAAATACAGGCTAATTGCCGTTTATATAGCTGTGCGTAAAAACAGCCATTATTCCGCTCCGGCCTCCCTTCAGCACTGCGTACAGGGTTAAGTGTGCCGTCTGCCACAGAAGGAGAAAATGTAGCTTGAAACGCCAAAAGATGACTTTGCCTTCGGACTGCCCTAAGACATAACAACGCTTTGCAAACATAGCCCTCCCCAAAAAGAAGGATAAATGGGGTTTGACAAGAAAAACATTGTTTTCAAATTCCAGTGCGCTCAAGAGAGAGGAAAAATCACCTCGAATAATGCTAAAAATGATAATGCCGTCTGTCTGCGAGGCAACGCAACGAAGTTGCAACCATTAGTTTTTGATATTTTGATACAACGTGCAATTGCACGCTGCCGTGGGCAATGTTCATGCCTTAGGTGGAAAAAAACGAATTAGAATTGTATGAAACAATGTGTAAAAAAAAAAAAAAAAAACCCTCCCCACCCGTTGGCATTACATATGCAAGATGATGAATTCTCCACCACGTCAGCATCATATTCTGACTCTGCGTGCTTTCTACATGTCCAATCTGCCAGCGATTCCTCGGGATGGTGGGTTGACGAAATACCTGCTCTCTCTTTTGCATATGGAGCGTTCTCAGGGCGACATGTATTTATAGGCTGATAGGAGCCAAGTTATTCATTGTTGGTTTGCATAAAAAAAAAATCCTGCCTCAGCCTTTCCTTCTGAATACTGCAAATTCAGTACCTATAAAACTACCATTCACCCTATCTCCACATCCCTGTAATTTAGCAACCTGCTCCAGATGCCAGATCCGCAGTCAAACAATGTCTCATCTTGCAAGATGCTACACAGTACACAACACAACACACACCCTGTGTTGGAGGGAAAAAAAGATTTATTTATAATTTATCAAAACACCGTTTAGTAAAAGACTTGACTGAGCGCCTGCTAAGACACAATTTCTGGAGCCTCACTGGACTCACTGCTCTCTGTAAAATAGTGGCTTAGGGAGCAGGAAACCTTTTGTATTTTGAGAGCGTGTGTGTGTGTGTGCGTGTTCGTGTGTGTGTGTAATGTGTAAACGCATTCTGTGGTCACAATCCCGCCACACCAGTAGCATGTGGATGGAGGTTAATCACCCTAGGCTGGTGAAGCTCCCTCCATTTGAATGAACAATTTCCTGGTAATTGATAGAATAATAGAGTCAAGGCTCCCCTGGTTTCAGGTCATCCCTCTCTGCAGCAGGTTTCCCTCTGCCTCTTTCAAAAGCCAATAGGCTTTACTCTGATTCTGCTCCAACTCAAAGGTCAGATGCGAGAGCAATTCTTACAGAGAAATCCAATGCTGTTACAAGTTTTTTTTTTCTCTTTTAAAGTTTATGTTGAACAAAGATTCTCATTCTTATCGTCCAACTGAGAATTTTTAATAGTACCCTATAAGTACCAATACTACTGTGAATTCTCAAATAGTGGCCGGGGCCTTTATTCACCTCAACTGAAGGAAGAATGTGGCCTTTATTTAAGACAGGCTATTATTAGAGACAAGCCATTAGTTAATGCATTACTATGATCTGCAAGATTATAATGCAAATGAAACAGCCCAGATTGCTTTAAGTTTGTGTGCTATTGCGAAAGCTACAACGTGAGATTGATCAATTAAGTTGATGCAATATACTTATCTGTGTATCGCATCAGCTTGTGTGCAACGTACAATAAAGGTTAGCACACAGACTGCACAAAAGCAGATGTTTCATGAGCATTCAAACTGCAGAATTTTCGTAAGTCATTTTAATGTACCAGTATTACCTGAATTTGGAGACAGAACGCAGAGCACAATTAGCGACAGATTAAAACCATCTGTGTATACAGCAAATGATGCAATAGTTTGCAAAGAACACAAAATGAAATTGGTAATCATTCACTATATTTATGCTGATTAGTGTTGATTATTCTGTGAACTATTTGTTTATTGTTAATCAAGGATGATAAATGGGAACAGGCTGAAATAATGACAGGTTTGAAGGTAAATTTTGTTCCTCTGTTTCCAGCTCACTGGCCGACGTGTCCCTACCGTACCGACGTCCCCTTCTGTGACTTTTTTCAAGTACCGTTAAGACGTGCTGTTATATGAAATAACTCAGAAATAATGAAATAACGAATAGGAAATAGGAAGGAGAGTGTTTTGGCATTGATGTCCCTGAATACTAATAATGGGCCATTAACACACATAGTCCTACAGCAACCACAATCCATGTGAGTTAGAACACTATGGTATTTCTGTTAGCCTAAAACTGTACTGTCTTTCTGTATTTTTTTTTTTATTTGCCCAAACAGGCGCCACCCCCAGCTATAATTTGAGACCTGGCATTTATTTGAGAACATACGGTATTTAAAGAAGTGTGGTTAGGAATTGGACAAGAACAGATCTTTGCACCACCTACTGGTTTGGATTACTTGTGGCCTGTGTTTGTGTGTGTGTGTGTGTGTGTATTTACAGTTAGGTTGTTTGCTTGGGGGACGTTGATGTGGAGTTTTTATTAACGGCATACCCAGGAAAACGTTCGGCTAACCCGTATACAAGCTAACCCGAGGTGCCTGGCTTTTCCCCACTGACATTTCTACCTTAATTCAGCCGAAAGCCATTAATATATTAGACGTTATGGGGACAATGCCAGCAAGCTGAATATGTTCACTGAGCTCTTTTCCCCTCTGCACTCTCTCATAATGAGGAACACTCTCACATAAAATCCAAGAAAAGAGTGTTAGGCAAGAAGTACTATAGCTCTTCAATAGCTCTTCAGTTTGTCAATTTACATCAGTGTGTAAATGAAGGAATTTTCATCTATGAAAGTGGCAAAAAAGGAGAAGAGTCTGACATGGCTTAAGTGAGAAATCTGTGAAATTCTCACAGTTCAAAACAGTTAAGTGTGTCTTCTCCAAGGTCTAAAGCAAACTCTGGAGGAATAATAGATCCACTCTACTGTCAATCAGTACTGCTGGAGAGTTCACGACAAGGTTACACCACCTCAGGTTATTAGTCCTTTCCTTTTCCTTGTCTCATAAAGACCGCCCAACACAATGTACACACTGCTGCATCTTGCCCTCCTGATGAAAGCTCTCTCGCTCTGAAACATTGAAGGCTGATAGTTAAAAGGACTTCAGTTTTATAAAACCCAGTTTGTGCCCTTGATCTGATTGTAAAAAAAATGCTAAGAAGATTCCCTCCCGACATTCTGTGATAACTCAGGGAGTGATACAGAGAGTTCGAGTGCAATCCAAAGTAACAAGTCTATATTTTTCTTGTTTGTCAGAGAATACAGCGATGGATCTTGTAATACAAAAACGGGGGATAGCCCCCCCTCCTCACTGGTTTAAGTGAACTGCTGTCTAATATTGGATAAACTACTGGGTAATATCAATTTATTTCAAATCTCTCCTCTGACAGTTGTCAGCTTGGTTGCTTTGCACCGATTTTCCAGCTCTGAAACTCAGCCTTTGAAATATGTTTGTGCCTTCAAATATAAATTAGTTCAAAAAAGTGAGAGCCATAATATTGCCTGCACTGAAGTTTAGTGAAGAAGGTTAGCCTCTTGTTCTGGCATTCATCCCATGCTCTGTAGCAATCCTCTGCTCTGAGGGAGGTCACTGGGTTAAGTCATTCTGGAGGGATGGATGCTAGGCAGCTACGGAGCCAATCTTGCCTAAACTATGGGAGCTTTTGGGGCCACACGACCAGGGCAGTGACCAGGGAACATCTAATTCTGCTCCTAAAGTGTGGAAGAGAATCTTGCTTTTTAAAGCTGGCAAAAAAAGGAGAGGGAGGTCAAGAGATGATGAATGAAGGGCAGTTTGACAGAGGTAAGGTAATAAATAAATAAACAAGGAAAACATTAAATTGTTACAAAGAGAGGAACTGTTAGAAAATCTTTCTTAAAGCTGGAGAAGAAAAGGCTTCAGACAGTTTTTGGACATTGCTTTGCGCTTCCTGAGAAGACCATCTCAGAAGGCACTTTGAATCAAACTGTGGAGATTTGTTCTTTCTCAGTGTGTCGGGGAGCCCACGGAGAGCAAATGCTCAGGTGCTCTCCAGCACACAGATGTCTATACAGCAGGCCTCCTCAGCACTCAGCTTCCAGGAGGAAAACTCACTCCCGTTCCTTTTCCAGGAACAACACCAGCAACTGGCACACTCCATCAAACTCACTTATCGGCTAGGGTAACTGCCGTCGTCTTGGTTACAGTCGTTGTGGATTTGGGGCAGGTCGGGATGTAAAGTGAGTCAGCGTGAATGGTGGTGATCAGAGTCCATTTAAGGGTATTTTCTAAACCAAAGTGTTCTTCTTCTATTCTATAATAATACACTGTACTCAGAGCTGTCTTTGTTTTAGACAGGCAGTAACTTAGCCACTTCTTGACCGTAAATAACTGTCAAATGATTAGACAATTAAAAAGATGATTTAGAAAGAAGGCAGCACTTTTTTTTTTTTAAATGATTGTTTTTCTCCCTGAGGTGACTTTGGGGAGAACATTCTTATCGATTCTATTCTGAGCCATGCTTATAAACACAACTGCTTTTGAACTTCTGCACATACACTGCAATTCCTCCGAATGGGATTTTGCAGAAAGAAAGAAAAAGGGAGAGAGAGAGAGAGAGAGAGAGAGAGAGGCTTGTTTAAATAGTTTTCATAAGAACATTAGTAATGACAGACATGGGAGGCTGGTAATTAGCTGTGAACGACTGGATTTCAGTCTGACTGTTCTTCTACTTTAAGCATTTGGTACACAACAACAATCCCTGAGCAGCTGAAGTCTGCTCAGCAAAGCGAAAACAAACAAATTGTTGCATAGTGGACATTATGGCAAATCAAAGAAAAACAAAAAGCCATGTCACAAAGCAAGTCTCCTGAGAGAAGAAGGCAGCCATGGAGGTCAAACACAAAAAAGACTTTGAGCTGTCTTCCAGCTTTGTGTGATTCAGTGAAAAGCCCGACCCTCAATCCGCACGGCAAACAACAGACTGAAGACAATTTTATGGATGAAATGAAGCAATTCCTAGGAAGAGTGACTGGAAGGCTGCCTCAGAAACGCATTCAGCTCTTTCTATTCTTTTTTTTCTCCTTTTTCTTTATTCTTTTTTTTTTCCTTTTTTTTATTTCTCTTCCACTGACCTTCCTTCTGGGAGCCACAGCCTCATTCTTTCCAGTGAGATTGCTCTTGGCCTTTCACAAATTGATTAAAACCTGCCCACTCAAGAAGGACTGGCCTGCCATTTCCCATGTGTCAAATACAAGGCTGCTGGATGAAAGAAATTCAGTAATTTCATTAATATATATATATATATATATATGTAGAGAGAGCGAGAGAGAGAGAGAGATACATATGTGTCATAATGATGATAATAATAATAATAACAATAATAATAATAATAAAATAATAATAATAATAATAATTATTATTATTATTATTATTATTATTATTGTTATTACATGGGTCCTCCAAGAGCTCACAATCAGGATCTACACCCAAACACATACAGCCTTATGTAATATTACAGAGTCATTCTGCTTTGAATCAGACGACAGTGTGTTTTTGAAGCATGTATAGAACACGGGGAAACAATTTACAGACTGAAAAAAAAAATAGGATGAGCTCAGGCATTTGAGTCAATTTTGACTTCTTTACCGCAATCGACTGCACATAATTTTGAAGCCAAATCATATGGTCATATCTTCAGATTTCTTCAAACTGGTTCGGTGTAACCAACAGTAATTTCTCACAGATCTTCACAGCATTGCAGTGCAGTCAACAAAAATCATGTTTAGTTTTCTTGAAAAGTGCTAGGGCAGCACTTGCCACAAGACCCCTGATTGTGTATGAGTGAATGAAAAAGCAAAAGCATTTAGGGACGGCTTTCTAGAGCTTCTCTACGCGGGCTGCCCTGTGTCTCCACTTGGCAGATATAGCTTGGAAGGTAAACACAATGAGTCAGAATGCCTGAGAGGACTGAAAAATGTAGGGGAGAAAGGAGAGGGATAAAATATTTAACAAAAAGGTGTTGTTGTTTTTTTTTTTCTTTACCCCCTCCTGTTTCCTTCTCTGTGCTGGGGAGAAGTGTTTTAAGTGGGAGGTTGAGGTGCTTACTTGGCTTTCTCTCTGACATGCTTTTGGCCTAGGTTAGAATGAGGAGGTACCAAATTCATCTCCCACGGGGCTAAAAGATATGCTGAATAGTGCTAGCTAATTAGCTTTGCCCAAAGACAGTTTTCTGTTTCAACTTGCATAAGCAGGTTTAGGGGTAAATGTTTAATCATAGGTCTAACTGTGAAGAGGAGCCCTGTCTCTGGAAGAGGGTGTTGTTTATATGTGTGAATGCCCCCCCCCTCCCCCATACACACACACTTTGTTTAATTTCATGTACTGACCAACATAAAGTGCATTGTTTATTTTGCACTAATTCATAATTCATTCATGAGTTAAAGAGTGCTGAGTTAAAGCTGGGTTAAAGATTCGTACGTGTGAGTGTGTATTTCTGTGGTACGCAGACAGAGCATCTTTCTTTGGTTTCTTTGGCTGTTGGTATTGATTCATTATTATTCTCATTTTAATTACGTTAAACAGACTCCGCTTTGGGGAGAGACCACACAGATAGGCAACACACCTATGGAGACGGTCGGGAAATGTCAGGGAGCTGTCTCCATCAAGAGTTCTTCATCGGCCAAAAGCTGAAAATGTTTTAAATGCGTGTTGTTGTTTTTTTTGTGAATATAAAAAGGTATTTTCATACTGGATCTCAGTCAGAGACTTTCTTTCTTAGAACTGCCAGAAAAAAAAATTGTAACATGAAACAAAAGCATGAACATAGAGAAGGTGAGTCATTGCCTTTGTCCCTCATGGGAGTGCATAGACAACATGCCCCAAGCATTGGTTGAATAAAATCAAATTTCTCCAAAAATAACAAATAAATATTTAAGTGAAAAACCCGAGGCACATTAAAAACATAAACAAACAAAAGTTCTGTCACAGGGTTTCTTCTTCTTCTTTTTTTTCTTTCTCAAATTGTTCTCAGTGTTCTATTTTTTCTAATTTCAATAAAACAAAGCACGTTTTATTGCAAAAACTCTTCCTGCAGCTGATGCAATAAACTACAACATGTGCTTGTAATACCGACAGAACATTCTACTTCAGTAAATCTGATCAGCTATAGCAAACTATATCATCACATCTGTTCCCATAAAGTCATCAGCAATTTTGTTTCCTTTTGTTTACATGGAAATCAGTAGCAATGATTCAGTCCAGGAGATCTCCTCTGGCGGATTTTTTTTTTTTTATGAAATGTGGAGTGGAAATGAAGTCCAGTCTGGACCTCATGTCTGGTCTCTGTCTTATGTATGATCCAACTCCAGCCTCGCTCTTCCTTATCTGTGCTCTACTTTGATCTAAATAATCCTAAAATCCAGCTGCACCCCCCCCCCCCCTTAACTCCCATCATCTGCAGAGCATTGCCAGCTGGACTTAAGGGCAGCCAATCCTCTCTATCACACACACACACACACACACACACACGCAGAGTTTTGAAACGCTGGTCTCTGCTCATAGGGGCAGAGATATGGAGACTGACAATATATTTTCTTTTGTCATGTCCATTGTCAGACTTCTGATGCGTGACACAAGTGGACTCCAAGAGGTCAGCAAAGGAAATGTCATAGACTGTCAGAGTTTAACAGCCGTCAAATAAATAAATAAATGATAAATAATAAATAAATCTTTCGGACTATGGCTGTGGTTCACAGGTCTTTACACTCACCACATAGTTAAGATGGAGCACCATCAATAGACCGCTCTCCAGTCAACAGACTCCAGAAAGAGGACAGAACCAGACCTCCCCTGGCCATTTTTTGTGTGTCTCTGAGACACTTAGGTTGGCATAGAGCATCACAGCAGATTGCATTGGGCCAGGGTCAGTGGGTGGAGATTGCGGGCGGTTAACATCGGACACATTGTTTAATGGAGGTTCCAGTGGGGCAGCGCGGAGTGACACAGCTAGCAGCTGGGTAATTTCCCAGTGAGCTGAACTGTTCAGACCCCTCCGTTTTCACGAGGGTGGGGGGTGGGGGTGGGGCACCAAGGGTCCGGCCACCCAGCTTCAATTACATTCAGCCTACGCTCTCATGACTAACACTAACTCAGAGCATTGCACACATCCACCATACCTTGTGCTCTAAACAAATCATTCTCAATATTTTTTCCCCCGCTATGTCTGCATGGTTCTAAAGGGTTGGTTTTTTTTGTTGTTGTTTTGTTTTTCTGTTTTTTTTTACACTGCGACAGTTTTTTTTTTTAGATATTTATTTTGTATTATGCCACACAGTCTTGTGAAATGACATTTAAAATGATGCATCTAAAAGCCATGTCAGAAATGATACAGTAATTGCATGGGGGAAGGGCTCGGACATGCCACTCATCCAAATAAATCTTGAACATCAGAAAGACAGAGGAAATCCAATCAGTTTGTTCATGCATCAGATGTTTTCAGCATCTCATTAATGTTAATATGAAAACATCAGACCAATTTCCCACAGGTCTGTGAAGCAGAAGAAAGCAGACAGTCGTGTGGCGGCCAGTTGCAGTGCAGTGCATGTGACTTACACAAGGATGCACATCTTCTGAAAAATACTGCATGTAAAGTGTGTTTGTCCCCAGTGTTTCCTATCCTTTACACAAACACACACACACACGCACGCACACACAAATACACACGCACGCACACACGGGCTCACACACACACACATGCATGCACGCACGCACGCACGCATGCAAAAATACACGTGCAGGCACACACAGGTTCACACACACACACACACATGCACACACAGACACACACACACACACACACACACGCACAGAGATACACACATAGAGATGCGTGTCTGCACTCTAATTCCTTCTGAAATAATGACCAGTTCTATCTCCAGGAAATATTCGGTCCTCTTTGGAACATCAGAAAATCACCGTATAGACGGCCGCTAGGAACATGACCATAAACGAACGACAGCAAGGACAGAGCTACCATAATATTTTTACCCACATCACATATTGTGTTGTTTAGACAAATGTCATTAGTGTAGTGATACATTATACAGGTATGGTGAGTGCAGATAAAATGAGTTGGGGAGAGAGAGTGTTAATTGACTTGTCATTTTACACATTATCATAGCCAAAAAAAAAAAAGCCTGAAAATTTGGAACATAGACATGCTTTGTTATGACAGAGACTAATTATAAACTGTCCTGAAGCAGAGGGTGGAAAAAAACAAAAAACCCAAACAAACAAACAAACAAACAACAGCAACAACAACAAAAAGAAATAGAGCAGCAGGAGGATTCAAGGACAACTGAAAAACATAAAAAAACAGTCTGAGTTCTTCACCAGACAGCCCTGTGTGTATCTGATTCCTTTAGCCCTGACAGCACACAGGCATATTAGGTGAAAAGACGCATTGCCCTGAGGCTCTGTATTGAATATAGTGTCCTGAGAACAGAGCTAAGCACTGCACGTCTCTGATTGGCTGTCACCGTGATACATGACAGAGAGAGGTGTTCAATACAACACTATTGACAAATATGAAGCCAGTATAGGCGACCTGTGACCTGACTCTTTCTGACCTCTCCAAACACCGAAAGAACCGCGAGGAAAGGTCAAAAGGTCGCTTGATCGATCTTTGATTGCTGATCGGCTTGTTACCCTTTACAAATGCAGTGTCTTAGAAACGGGTTTTTCCAGAGAGAACGGCATTCTTTCTCCTATGCCAACAGCAGTTTTGTGATCTTTGTGACTAAAACGTTGTGTGTGGGTCATTTAATTTAATGTATCTTGAAACTGGATGGATCTCATTCTCACTCTATGCACTGTTTCACCTGTCCTATTGAAAAAATATGTTCGGTGCATACACACGCACACACTCACAAACACACACACACACACACACACACATGCACAAAACACACCCAGATCTCGCTCTAACTTTAGCTCTTATCTAACACTGAAATATGCAAGTAGCCTTTATTTGATCTCAGATCTTTACACAAATCATTTTTTATTCATGCCTAACACATCCATATCTCATCTATATCTCGAGGTACAAATTCTCCTTACTCCAACCCAAAACTCTATCCTTCCCCTGAAGTCAAACCAGGGTCCTGTTCCCCAGTCAGTGATGAATACCTATAGTCACTGTGAGTACATTATGGCCTCTAGGGAGAGCAGGCCTGAGAACAGTGTTCACCCCTCCAGAAGGGCACCATCACCCCTGAGAAATACCACTGCGGTAATCAAAGGCCTTTGTTCCCTCACAGGCCATTAATTACACAGGGAGAGAAGGCCCAGGCAGCTCAAATAAATGGCAAATGTTGGAATCAACAGTCACCATGTGATAAATGCCTATCCCTTTTTCTTTTCTTTTCTTCTTTTTCTTTTCTTTTTTTTTTTTTTGGTCCAAAACTGTATTTTTACGTTATGTCAGATTTATAGAGTACAGAGAACAGATCGCATTACACCGCAAGAACTCAAGGACTGATACAAGGAAGAGACAGCGAGGGTGTGTGTGTGTGTGTCTGTGTGTGTGTGAGAGAGAGAGAGAGAGAGAGAGAGAGAAAAAAAGAGAGAGTGAGTGAGAAAGAGAGAGAGAGGATGAGTGAGAGACAGAGAGAGAGAGAAAGAAAGAGAGTGAGTGAGTGAGAGATAGAGAGAGAGAGAGAGAGATTATAATAGATAGGAAGTTGCTTCCTGCAAAGCCAATCTGACAGACTCTCGTACTATGACTCATTACATGGCAGATCAAAGCTCTGCGTTGCTGGGCACAAACACAATGACAAATGAACAGCGTGGGGTTTGACAGAGGGAATCAATGTGACAGCTTCTGCTCTGCACAGCTTCATTAGAGCCTGATCAGGTGGTCTCTGCTGCCGCCGCCACTGCTACCATACTGCTCATGGGGAATGAATGGACTTCTGCAACTCCATGTGTGTGTGTAAATATCAGAGCCACGCTGGCATTAGAGACATAACACACACACACACACACAAACACACACTGCTTCCATCTTATAGCACCGGTCACTTTCACCAGCAGTCAGCAGCCTGTCCACTCGCAATAACATCTGCTCCCAGACAAATGTTAAACTTTCATAAAAAAAAAAAAAAACTTGGTTATGCAACTAAATAAACAATAAACTGCTACTGACTCCGAGTCATGTATTTCTGAACAGTCGTGGTCTTTTCTATTAATTGGTTAGAAGAGAGATTGACATGGTTTAGATATATATTAATAATGGCTTTTAAATGTGCAAACTGGAAATCAATACACCGGTCAGTCAGGATAATGAGAAAACCTCCGGAGAGACTTTACCGCCATGGGGATAATTTACCCACAATTCCTCTAATGACAAAGCAGACAGGAACTGTGTCGCTGACTGTCTCATGGAGAACGGGCTAACTCGATAAAAGACAGATATGACAAATACTCCAACGTCATCTCCCCCTCTTTGTAATTATACCACTCTCATTATTCAAAGTGATATTCATTAACTCTATTGATTCTCTAGGGAACAGGCGCCGCATCAGAATCATTGATAATCTCATTAATACAGATTTCTTACTAAAAAGAGTACAAGCCCTGATTATCAGCTTGTCATTTCCCCCGCTGTTGGTTCTTGACACAGGCTGTATTTTTCAATAACCCCCCCCCCCCCTCCGTCTCACCCTTTTCACCCCGTTCTTTTTTTTTTCTCTTTTCCTCTTATAAAAGCGGCAAAGGAAATGGAAGAAAGAAAGAAAAAAAAATGAATGAACACGGAGAGAAAAAAAAAAATAAAGTCAGTAAAAAGTAATCGTTGAAAAAGAGGGGAAAGTGCAGGTGGCAGTCATTACAGCTGGTCTTTACAACATGCTGCTCCCTGCTCTTTTTTCTTTTTCCTGCTCTCCATCCGCCGCTACGTACAATTCTGCCTGCTGATTTAATCTGCCCTCCATATGGGGTAAATAACCCCTATTCATTGATTTCCTATATCTCCAAAAAAAAAAAAAAAAAAAAAAAAAATCAAGGATCTGAACCAGGCTTATCAGCCATTGAAAGTTTCTCTCTCTGGCTCTTTCTCTCCCTCCCTCTCTCTCTCTCTCACACACACACACACACACACACACACACACACTTGCTCTCTCTCTCTCTCTCTCTCTCTGTGTTAAAAACTAAAAAGACATCTTTTCCTGTAATCGTTTCATTTTAATAAGAAAAAGATTAGATGTAATTGGTGGGACTAGAAGTGTTAGCTAGTATTGCCTTAGGAACAGATTTCCATTTTTAGTTCTTTCTCCAGCACATTACTGCACACCAGAGCAGCAACTTGTGTCAGTTTTATGGTATACTCATTTAGAAATAACAAAGTCCACTCCATGTTTGTGTGTGCAGTCATTCAGTTTCCTACAGTTTTAGGTCAGCAGAGTGTCTTTAAATCCGGGGTTTATGAGGGGAAAAAGATTATCATGGTTTTTGGTGAGATTAAAACTAACTTGTGATGCTGGGGCGTTCCTCTTTCTTTTTTTCTTTCTTTTTCATTCCAGTGTTTTCTGGTTTCACCTGTTTACCTTCCAGTGCTGCTTGGTAACCCTTCCGACAACTCTCTGATGGTAAATAACGACACGACTGATCTCAGGTGACGGCATTCCGCGCCCGCCGCTGCATTTGCATTCTTCATCTTTCTAACGGCGATACCGTCCAACGGCACTTTTCAGGGACCGCAGCTACACCCAACCAGTTCATTAGCAAAACGTCCCATCAGACCTCCGCAGAGAGAACTGAATTACGGCCGCAGTCTCAAGCACGCTGCGTGTTTCACATGCTTCATTGATTAATCACCATGTGAAAAAAATACCACATATGCGGTTACACAACGTATTTCACCGAGCCTTACCACCTACTCAATCAATTCGATTACCTTTACGCGTCGGGTCCGTGACTGATACCGTACCATTGGACAAACTAGTGAACTTCAGAACAGAGACAAGAACATAAAGTACAGACGTGTACATTCATACGCAGAACAGACGATGTAGAGAAGATTTTCCACAATGAACATGAGGCAGCATATGTGCTTGGAGGGAAGGGTATTATCTGTGATCTAATAACTGGTTTCACCTGACAAGCCTTCCCAGAGCTGGCGTACCCTCTTGCTGCTCTAGATGACGTTCAATATTTTAGGCCCTGGAGCGCATCTTGTTACCACCTTTAAATCACCATGTGTGTGGAGGGACTCCCCGGGGAGAAAGGGCCAAACATGATTTGAATATCCTTTAGCATTCAGAGTGCATGCAAAGCACAAACGCCGACTAGCCATCAATCAGCTCTTTATGGGGAATGAGAGAGTTTATGGTAAATGCTAAGTGTGATGTGAGGGAAATTGCTCTGGAGCCTTGCCATATTTCTTCTTTCTCTACCTCCCTCTCACTCTGTCTCATTCTCTGTCTCTCTCTCCTTGTGTCTCTCGCTCTCTCTGTCTCTCTCTGTCTGTCTGTCTCTCTCTCTCTCTCTCTCTCTTTCTCTCTCTGTCTCTTTGAGTCTTTCTTTCCTTGTCAGGCTGCACCTGCTTGTCACCACGCAAATGTCAAGCCCTCGTCTTACATGCTGCCTTTTTGAAAGAGACATTTGCTGCAAAGAGGTGCAAACTATTCTGACTGTTATATCATTAAAAATACCTCTAACAGGAACACCAAACAGATTGATCTCATGTCTGATTAAAAAAATAAACCCTGCCAGGGTGTATCTATCATATCTATAAACCAAAGGACTTACACATTTATTCCAAGTTCTTCATATTTAACTACTTTGATCAATGTTTAGTACTCAGAATCACGAGTACTATTTTTGTGATTTTTGTAAAAGCATTTATAAACCAAACCTCATCTGATCATTTTCCTTCAAGAAAAAAAAAACAAAACAAAAAAAAAAAGCAAAGCTTCTTGATGGAACTCAAATCATATTAAAGAAGAAGGTTTGAATTTTAAAGGAACTTTCCTCCCCCCACTTGTTCTCAGGGGAGGGAATGGTATCAGTGTTTCATGCTATTTGATATTTTCATGAAGTATTTCTTGGTTTTTGCCCTTTCTTTCTTTCTCTGTCTCTTTCTTTCTGTCTTTCTTTCTTTTTTTTGCTGTCTCCTCGTCTTCTACCGTCTTGAACTACCGTCTTTTTCTCAGGGCCATACAAAATAAGGTAATATTGTCCTCCAAACATGTTCCCCAGGTAATTCCCTGCTGTCTCCCTGCACTGCGTACACAGGCTTGGGTCCACTCTAGATGAAGTGCTTTCCAGATAGAAGCTGGCATTCCAAATGCGGTAAAGAAAGCCTGGAGCGGTCTGGTTCCTAAGCGTTCCAGAGAGTCCGTGACTGCATGCATCACCAACGTCAGCCCCAATTAGCCAGGTGTATACATCCTGACATCCCATGAGAGATAGAGGTAGCACAGGAAAGGGTGGGTGATGTACTGCCCTAACATTGCTGTCCTCCAACAGTCAGATCAATGCAACGGTGACAAAAGACACAAAGCAGAAAAGGAGACAGTCACTGCTGTATGTAGATGGACTCGTACGGAGGTTAAGAGCTGGACTGAATTATGCCGCTGTGACTGTCAATCACTTGAACCTGCCAATGATTTTTCAGTTATCACTGTCCTGTGCCCCCCCCCCCCCCCCCCGCCCCCCTTCATGTCCAATGACCAATTACATATGCTACTGTGGATCTCAGAACATTTTCTGCAGCAAAGTTTAGAATACAAAAACTGCCATACAAATTAAGTTCATGAAAGATTTTTTTTCTATACAGTGAACTGTATAGCATAGCATTTTATAATATCATGGAGCGTAACAAACTCGGAGGTTTGTGCAATTTGCTAAAGTCAGCTTTATAGGTGCTGAACTATCGGTGATCACAGGCAAGCTGATCCCTTGCTCAGTGACTAATACAGACTGAGCCTGACTCACAGCTACCGCCCGAGTACAGAGGCGGGTCAATGAAAAAAAATCAAGCCAAGTGAACCAAGACACCTTTTGAAGTCCCTGGATCCTTCCATTCCCACTGAGCCTGTGCACAGTGCAGAAAGGGACGGCTGGATATATGAGTGTTATAGATCCGATACGGGAGCCAAACGGGAATGGGCAGAAAAAATTGTGTGGGTGGACAGTGGCTGGAACCATCGATCGGTAATAAACATCATCACCCTCCAACTCCTCAGAGCCGCTCCTCTCTTCTCTGATACCTCCTCGTCTGACCAAGCCGACGGAGCACGGACCCGCTCGGCGTGTAAACACGAGCGTCCGCTCTAACGGCGAGATGTTAATGTCGCGCAGCGCGCTTGTCACTAACAATGGTCCGCTCGTTTTGCCTGGAACGCCAGCTGAGCACGTCTAGGGGGAGAGACGAGTTCAGAGAACGTGTGAATGGACCCTATTGACATTAACAGCAGACGCAGCACAAAAGCTGCCGTTAGGAACACAGACGTTATGAAAACACGTTCACGTTTTGTCCAGTGGAACATATTCAGCACACGGTGTCCTGTCGGGTTCGATAATGCACAGAATGAGCTTCAAAAGCAGTCACATGACTCAGATAAAGGGGAGGCTAGTCAGTGCTCATAAACCAGCAGAGAGAGAACACGTAGGTTCTTCATAAAGGAGCAGATGTTTACTGAATTAGACAAGGCTTCTGGAGTGAGATGAGGGGTGTAAGGTACAAGGTGTTAGAGAAACACACAGACGCCCCCACACACACATATGCACATGAGCGCGCATGCGCGCGCGCACACACACACACACACACGCAAACACACACACACATTCATGCAGGCCATAAAAAGCTTACAAAAGAGACAGAACACCACCCTGGGGAAATGGTGTTCTGAAAGACAGCTATTGAGGGAAACAGCAGGTCCATAGAAATAGCAGGAACAGTGTAGGTGTGGGCTGTGGCAGGGAGTGAGAGAAAGAGAAAGAGAAAAGAAAGAGAGATCACAGTAGCTGCCACCTCCTCAACACCTGAGTGAGAGAGAGAGCGAGAGTGAGAGAGAGAGAGAGAGAGAGAGAAAGAGAAAGAGAGAAAAAGAGAGAGAGAGAAAGAGAGAGAGAGCCAGAAAGCCCCCGAGTCAGAGCCAGTGCCCTGGAACGGGCGGAGTGGGTGTTTTTGAGGTGGATGGGGTTATGCCATCCACACACGTGATAACACTCATTTTCAATGTGAATTGACAAGCAGGCTCCAGAAGAACAATTAGGAGGGTATAGAGGCAGTGAATGGCCCTTGATGAGTGCAGAGAGCATGTTGGAATAGGTTAATCACCAGTAATCCAAAAACAGGTGTTCAACATATTCAATTCCTCCCCCTTTGAATTATATAATCATCAGAACTGAAGAGCATGCAGTTTAATTAAAGGGGATGTCCTCTTCTTCCACACATTATTTTATTTTATTCTTTCTTTTTTTTTTTCTTTTTTCTTTTTTTTTCTTTCAAGAGCCGTGAAGCAATACTGATTGCGTCGGATCACCGAGAGCAAATTGCTTTTCCTCAGCGATGGAAGAGAAAAGGTGGAGAGCGGGGAGTGAAGAAGAGAAGAAGGAGGGGAATAGTGAGGGAGAAGAAAGAGAGAGAGAGGGGGGGGGTTATCATTTATCACTGGAACTCAGTGGTGATGAGAGTCATCTGGGAACACAGCTCAAATCATTTAAAGGGACCTTCAGTAGCATTTTGAATGCCTGTAAATATCTACAGCACTTCATCGTCTGAGAGAGAGAGAGAGAGAGAGAGAGAGAGAGAGAGAGAGAGAGAGAGAGAGGGAGAGAGAGCGAGAAACATACTTTAAAGGTCAGTTCACTCCTACTAAAACCATAACTGTTAACACTCAAAAACTCTCTTTCTCAATGTCAGGTACATTTCATTCTCTACTCCTCTATGCTATTGTTTCAGACCAGTCTGTGTTATTTTCCTATTTGTAAGATTTATTTTTCATGGACTATGCACATAAGGATATGTTAAAGGATACCATCAGTATAAAAGAGACTGAAAGTGTGCCAGACAAACCTGATTAAAGAAGCTTATGTTAAGTCTTTTACAAATTGACTTACTAATGATTAGATTTTGATGCCT
Organism: Chanos chanos; assembly: GCF_902362185.1. NCBI lineage: Eukaryota > Metazoa > Chordata > Actinopteri > Gonorynchiformes > Chanidae > Chanos > Chanos chanos. The sequence continues at coordinate 17,058,541 of NC_044500.1, read as the reverse complement.
GATACGTAACAGCTTTAAAATATGATTAAATATAGAAAATTCCCCTTAGATGTAACTTGTAATTCATGTGGGGTTTCTTCCATGAAGCATATGCTCACTACAATCTTCAATTCGTTTGTTTTATGAAACAAGCCAAAATCGAATTAAACTGTAAACATATTATCTGCAATCCAAAATGCTGTTGAGAACTTTTAAATTTGATTACTCAGAGCCAAAGCCATGAAAGATATTGAGTTACTGAAAGAGCAAAATCTTAAAATAATCTACCATTATGGCTTTAAGTACTTCATTACAGCCAGAGATTACGAGAGAGTGAAAAGGGGTATAAAGGCCCTGTTACAGGCACAACAGGGTGGCATGTCTTTCACTGGAGCCAATGTAGAAAACGCCAGCAACTATACTCATGTTCATGCTCTCCTCTAATATACTGTGTGTAACTGTGTGTGAGTGTGTGTTTGTGTGTGTGTGCATGTGTGTGTGTGTGTGTGTGTGTGTGTTTGTGTGTGTGTGTGTGTGTATGAATAACATCGGGTGTAATTAGAAAAGAATACAGGTTGTGGCATATTCAGGTCAGGTTTGGATATGGAAACAAGGCTGGGGAAAAAATGTTATGAATTGGGTTTTGTAATTAGATTCTGTCATTCTCCAGCACTAACCCATAGATTTATACTCATCTAAGCAAAATCGATTCCAATACGACACAACTGACAACATGTTCAATCAAGCAAACACTGTTTCTCTCCTCTCTTTCAGTTTTCTTGCTTCCCTGCTTTCTTTGTTCCACTCCTGTTCTCTCTCTCTTTCTCTCTCTCTCTCTCTCTCTCTCTTGCTCTCTTTTCTGTCCTCTCTCTCCCTCCCTTCGTCATGAGGTTTCTAAGTGCCTGACAGGGTAATTGATTGTGTGTGAATGAGAAGCTGTCCACACAGATGTTAGTACCGCACAGCATGATGAAGACCATTAAATCAACCACAGTCCAAAGAATGGCTGGCAAATCCATTTTTCAAAATTCTACGATAAACATACATATTTGAAAATTCACGCCTGCTTAAATATTCCTCCTACCCGACACAGTATTGTCCACTTGTGTTTGACTGTCTGATAAGAACAAATGCTGCGTGGTAAGAGCAGAAAATCAGCAGCAATGATGTGATGTCTCTATGTGTGTGTGTGTGTGTGTGTGTATGTGTGTGTGTGTGTGTGTGTGTGTGTATCTGACCTATGCGAATGCAAGTAAAGGCTGAGCTTTGCCAGCAAAACACAGAGATAGCGCTGACAGCAGGGAAAAGCCAGCCTGACAGCAGTCACATCTCTCAGGACGTGGAGGAGCAGGAGGCTGTCCACCTCCACGCTGGGGTCATTTATCTGGCTTTTAATCAAGAGGAGGAGGTAGGGAGGGGAGGGGAGAGGAGAGGAGCCTGACATTCAGAGTTTGGCCCAACCTCATCAGAACCTCCCTACAAACACCCTCTTTACTCTTGGGTCAACCTGGGGCAGGCAGAAGCTCACTCCTGCCTGTCTGTGTAACCTAAGTCACAGTAGGAATGAGGGTGCTGATGAATTACCTACTGGAGAGAAATTGGTCAGATCTGGACAGGTAAGGGGTGGGGGGTGTAACTCTGACTCCTGAGGCCAGAGGAGGATAAGTCAGAGTGGGTGGCAGTGAGAGCCAAGGGAGGGTGGTGCTCCTATAGCGTACAGTGTAATAGAGTCAGGCTGCAGGGCACATACCCTCCACAGGACAGCTGTCAGTGTGTGGATGGCTAGCAGGTTTGGAGCTGGCCCTGCTCTGCACCAACAGGGAATAACATGTCGGCTTCATCTGACACCCCATAATCACAGCTGCTCTCTGGGGACTGGCTGCACTGAGGGGATGCATTTGTAAAGTTGAGAATGTACACACACACACACACACACACACACACAGTCACTTCCTCACTACTAGACAAGAAACAGAAGGCTGTGTGCCTAATTCTCTACATCATTATGTGTTTCTCCAAAACCTCTGTGTAATCATTCTGCGTAGTGGACTGTTTCTCTCTACTTCTCCCTCCCTCCCCATCTCTCTCTCTCTTGCACTCTCTCTGTGCATGTGTACACACCAAAAATGAAAACATGGCATGCTGTAAGAATTATTCTTCTCTCCCTCCCGTGCGTTCGTGCGCGTGCGTATCCGTACACGCATGCTTATATACCTATTCTCGGGGGTACATTGTTTTGCAATAACTAAATCGATCTATTGACCGTCTTCAACTCCTTACGCGGCGATATACTGTCATCTGACAGAGCCTTTCTGCTTTTAGCTCGGCTTTGAAAGTTCAGAGTGGATGGATGGGTGGTTACATTAGCTAGAGTGCTTTTCAAGGTAATGTGTGCAACACAGGACAAGTCTAGAGAGTCTCCGAATCCCTGACGGAAGGTGACTGATCGGGTCACTTCGGCCCATAGACCTCTGAGGGTAAAAAGTCAAAATGTGATACGGGGACACAGGATCGATGCTTTAATAAACAAAAAACAAAAACAAAAACATTCCATAATTAGAACGGAAAATTACGCACTTTGACAAACGCTCGTTTCTGATTACATTAGACGTTCTATTTGCTTAAAATTCTTATAGAAAATCAATCAGTAAAATTAAGCAAACACATGTATCCATGTATACAGAAAATAAATCACATGTATTAGATATGAGCATTACCTTCGTGTTTTTAGTTATTAGTTGCTGTCTGAACTGAAATTAAAACATGAAACTCTGTTTGAGGCATCGTTAAGTATTAAGTATTAAAAAGGACGGATTAAATATCTTTCTGTAACAGAAATATATAGGTATAGAAATTTAAAGTGTAAAAAACAGAAAAGAAGGTGAAGTTCTTCTGTGGGCGTTTGTGTATTATACCGAACAAATGCATGTCAACTTTTTAGTAATGATTAGTGGGATGGTGGAGCAATAAACATTTTAGAAGGCAGGATCATGGTCATATTATTGTATTCGAACCTATAATTTAAGCAGTTCTGACTTATTTGGCAACATGTGTTCCTGGCCTCTCAAACAAACTCCTTGGAGCGGCGTATACTGAAATTTCAATATTTCAGCTAGCTTGTAATTGATCAGAGAGTACTTCAAACTTGGCGTGTAGCAATACTGGCTATAACGAGTATTATGGGGCGTCTCTCTGAAAATGTATTTTTACTTTGCAGTTTCGATGTCTGAAACTGTGTCAGATCATTGTTCTGGTGCTCTGAGCGGGACTTTAAGTTTGAATTCACAATTAATGATGTTTTTCGTTTGTCTGTTTGTTTGCGGGTTTTGTATGGGGTAATATGGATTTGATGGGGTAATATGGATTTGATGGGGTAATATGGATGGCCTCTATAAATCATGATATCCTCTTCATCCCTTTGTGACCGTTTAACTGTAAAGTCCTGAACGTTCAGCAGAAATAATGTCTTAAACAAATGTATAGCTTTCGCGCAGACTGGATAGCCTGTGCTATGTTTGGCATAGACGACCTTATAGAATCGAGTAGAGCAAAGAGCGAAAAACGTTTTAAAACCACTCGAGCAAGAGGCCTGTCGCTAATATTATAAAGTTTATGTAGTGTGAAAAATGGCACTCTTGCACAGTTCTCAGTGTTATTAAGCATTTAATGATTTTACTATTTTGAACCTTTATGAGATATTAGTTATTAAAGTTCATGGTTTAGGCAAAATGCACCTATGCCTGAAGAACTCGCGCATGAGTGATCAAAAGTTTAGAAATCTAACATTAACTGTGACTCCGTCATTTTAGGTTTTTCCTGCGTCAGAACTCTACAACAGTAGCACTTTCTGCAATTGCTGAAATGTTTTTGGGCTATTTCCACAACAAGTACTGGTATGATTAATGAAATTTCTTGTGCCCATACAGCGCACTGAGCCGCTACATTTATTAGTCTTACATCGCTTTGGAAGGAAGTCCGCTGTAAAACATAATGCACAGAGCAAGTAATAACAGAGCGTGATAGACGTCTATAAAATAAACCTTTACGTATTTCGATCTGAGACAGAGACAATACGGCGAGTACCAGTCGGTCGCTGTAGCCCGGAGTCGGGTACTGCATGCGTTCTACTCCAATCCCCCGTTTACACAGCGGAGAACACATGTGTTCCAAAATACAGTTGTTCTAACGAACGAATAGCTTACCTTGACCTAGTGCGATCAGCGCGATAAAAAAGAAAATCATCAGCAGAATGACCATATTTGGTCGATAATATCTTGAGGTGTCCATGCTCACGGCAGTGGGTTCCTTTCTTAGGATGATATGTCCTTGTGTTAAAAACACTTTCCTAACAATGCAACGGGAAAGACAAACAAGCGCTGCTCTGAGGAGCCACTGGCCAAGAGACCTCTGTCGAACTGCGGAAGTAACGCGGCGGCTCCGCTTGATTGGGAGCTCTGATCAGATTTGTAATCAGCGAAGAGGGAGAGTATGTTGAATTTCAACGCTCACTAAGCCGATTGCTCGCTCCGAGTGTTGTCAGCGCCTTCGAGACAGAGCGCCGCTGTTTCAGTACCACGGACAGCTCCTAGCGTCAGCAACTGGAACAACTTCAACGTAGCAGAAAGTTTGTGAGCCTACTGTCCATAATCTAATGCTGCCCTCGCTTAAACTGCCGAAGCATTACAATTACTGTGTTTAATAATGAGTATTAATAGCCATTTAATAATGGATATAGCATTTTATGAAGACTAAGGGTTGATTTTGATCGTCTATAAGTAGCCACATACAAACATACTATTAGCAGTTTTATGAGACGTCCGTAAACAATTCTATCACTGTCTGAGCCAGTGGTACTCTGACAATCAGATAAGGAAATATAAAATAGACGCATCACGAATTTCTCTGAGTGCCTAGGTGAATTATTTCTATTTAACACTTATTTTAAATCCACTTGTAGTGAAATTGCCATCTACTTTCTCAAAATGCCTATAATGTACACATGCAAATGTGGCTTTGTTGTGAAAATTATTTAAATGTTAATGGATAATCTCATTATTTAAATGATCCTGCACGGAAAAAGGTGGATGTTGCTAAAATGTGTGTGTGTTGGGGGGGGGGGGGGGGGGGCTCATCAGAAATTACTCATACAATGACCTCTTCATCAGTTGCCAATATTTGCACTCTGAGAAGGAGTCAGTCAAATGGGAAAGAGCAATACTCATGAAAAATACATGGGGTTAGACAGTGGGATTTATGGAAATAACAAGGAAATGTTAAGCAATGCCGAGGTGTAAGGTTTTATCAGTTCTACTTTGTGAATCTTAATATATGTTCTATACGGGTGCTCATTTTCAGAATTAATGCATCCCTATGTTTTTTGTAGGTTTTTTTCTTATTTTTTTCATTGGTTTTGTGTTCATTTCTTGGAGAAATGCTCCCTAATACAGACTTTTTAATATATATAACCTTTAAACACTAGGACTGTAAAAAAAAAAAAGATTGAATACATAGCTGGTTTCTTATGGTTCTGGACTAAATTGCCAATGAAATGGAAAAACTCAGCTTTAGTGGAGAGTTAAATTTTGGCCCAGACACTGTCAGAGAAACTAGCCCTTAATGTGTGAAGGTATCTTAATGACCTGTTACCAACTTATTTAGTAAAGGTTTGTTTTCTTTGTATTTGTTACAAATGAGATATATGCAAAGCCTTGGAAACTCCAATGCAACCAAGCCAGAGGTCCATCATAATGGAGCCATAATGGCTGACTGTGCCTTCAGGCAAAGGCAAAAAACAGAGTTGTTGCAACAGCCCAAGATCTCATCAGACCTGTACTTAAAAGCAAAACTCTACTAAGCACATTCACCAGAGCTGAACTAATTCACAGAATGTTTGTACTGTTCCAAAAAGGGCTGTGTTGGGACAATGTAAAACATTCGTAGAACTGATTTAACATGTGTGAATTGGCTGCATTTAAAGACGGAAAGTGCAGACTCACTAAGTCCTCCAATGCGCTCATATGATTAAAGACAGACATCGAGTCACATGCTACATACGTTTATCGACAGGGTCGGACATGCTGGGCTTTAAAAACATAAAAATAAGATAAAGCATGATGAAGTGGGTAAAAAAAAAAAAAATCACTCAAGATTACTGACCCTTAATCAAACTGCAAAGGATCCAGGTCACTAAATCGGAACATGAAATTGTCAGCGACAGAAAGGAATGCTATGACCAAACCACCCAATATGTATTGCAAAAGAAATGAGATCTTGTTTTAAAAAAAAAAACATTCAGATTAATTTGCATTTTCAATGCAGCAAAGAAGTCATTTCCATCGTGGACCTTAATACATGCAAATTGAATATCCTGGTCATCAAAGGAAGATAATTCTTTACCCTCTCACACCGCTTGAAGCAAAGGAAAAAGGTCAAGGTTTACATGTAGCAAATGCCTTTAGGGAAGCATTGCAGCAGCCTCCCGGCTTACATTTAGTCACCGCGTTTAGTTATTTTAAGCATCTCTTTGCTCTAGGCATGAAATGACCATCAGCGCATCCATTCAGTGCAAAAGTACTCGAATTCTATTTGGAAGCTAGAACAAAAGTATGAGCTGTAGTGTTTTACGTGTTCTGAAGAAATTGTCTTCCATTGCCATTAGTGTGGAGGTAATGATTCAATCTTTTTTCAGGCTCAGATTGTTCTCTCTCTATGTGGACATGTTACCACAGATTTCAGAGGGTACTCTTCAGGGATTCAAAATGAGGCTCTGGAGAGAAAGACAAGAGAGAAAGAGGGGAAAAAAGAGAGAGGGAGAGAAGGAGAAAGTGTGTCAGAGAGAGAGAGAGAGAGAGAGAAAGAGAGAAAGAGAGAGAGAGAGAGAGAGAGAGAGAGAGAAAGAGAGAGAGAGATCATTTGGTGATCATCACAGAGAAAGCTACTGATTGTTAACTGTTTCTATCACTGAAACTGAAAAATCTGTTTCCTTCTCACTGGATTACAGCTAAAAAAACAAAAACAAAAACAAAACAAAAAAAAAAAAAACAAAGCAACATAGTGTGGAAGCTGTGGTTCAGAACTATCTGAATAAGTCAAGATAGTCAGACATGAAAACGAGTCTTCAGTAATCTGCATTCAAAACATCACACCAAGATTCCATCCCTTTATATTAGATGGGAAATTAAGAATTGATGTTCTCCTTACCAGATATTTGGCTGAGATATTGTTCATGACAGCCTGTCTGGTCATGCTACTAAAAAAAAAAAAGAAAAGGAAAAGAAGAAGAAAGAAGAAAAAAAGAAAACCTTCATCGCTGTTTTATCAGCTACAGTGAGAGAAGAAATGATGTACTTGGTATCCAAGGGTAATACAATTCCTGTCTCTCATCTCTCTGCAATATTTGAGAACTCGATTACAAATGGACTAAGTGCTTCCGTGCTCACAGCTGTTTTCTTCACTGTTCTAAGGGATCTTAGCTCCATTAAATATCTTCATAAAGCCTGACAATCAACCCTCATCAACGGAGAGCATCAGCTCTCAAACAGCTAGGCTCGCACTCTGTCATCATATGCCATTTGAATGAATTCAAAATTCAAGCAATCTTGGTAATGCAGGCAGTTCCCTTCCTTCTTCCTCAATTTTGCTCTCTCTCTCTCTCTCTCGCTCTCTTTCTCTCGCTCTCTCTCTCTCTTACTCTTTTTCACTCCCTCTCTTTCTCAGTATCCCCTATTCCAGTCAGTCTCTCCTTATCTCTCCATCTTTCCTGGAAAAAAAAAAGTGTTCTTGAAAAATAAAGTGTTCTGTCCCTTCACCGCTTCTCTGCTTATTTGTCTTAATAAGAGTGAATGTCCTTGTCGACCTTATTAAACATTCCCTCACTCTGAATACGTCTCCACTCAGCGCCCAGGACAAATCGGCTGCTTATTCCTGAAATAGTCATTCAGACTGCACGGCCCATCTGGCAGAGCAATACACGCGAACATAAAGAGACCTTGAAACCCAATCTTGGCCCTGTGTTCTGCAAACTGCAACAATAAACAATGTGCTTCAACTGCATTTTTTTTGGCTTCTTTTATGTCTCTGTAAATTGTCTCTCTTGTTAAATGACATGTGAGGTTGAATGGGGATGCGTTCGATAAACTATATTTATGGTCTAAAAGACCGTGAACTTACTGGAGTGCTTCGTAAGGACTGTAACGAACAGGAAGTGTCATCGTTCCAAATATAGCTGTGTACAGTGGGTTATGATGTGTGAAAAGACAATGGCGTTTATTAAAATATATTTTCTCAAAAAAAAAAAAAAATCAGCCTTCAGCCAGTATACATTATGCTTGTGCACATGCATACACACACACACACACACACACACGCACGGAATAATGTATATATTTAATGGTATATTCAGTTAATGATGTTTCCATTAGGATAAGGATACACCATTAATTGGCAGAAGACAGAAGATGACTGTTCTTTATATCTTTATTTGTGTATATATACATGTATATATATGTATATATGGAAGAGGGTATAGGTATATTATTTATGTAGACAGGTGTGAACCGTGTCCTCAGAGTCAATAACATAAATACATAAACAGAAGTTGTAACAGGAACATTCACCTCTGGTTAAACCTGACAATCTTGCCATCTGGATAAATACTGAGTACATCAAAAAATTTCACATTGAAAACCTGAAAAATTATACCAATTAAAAATTCATACTAATGTTCAAGTGGACCACAAAAATGTAATAATATAATGTTATGTTCAGAGTAAAAATAAATTACTGCAGTGTCCTTCGAACTATAATATGAAGCCAGTGTGGCCTCATGTAACAATTTCATTTATATGCAGCAACCGGTAGCAGTTTCTATCCATTATCCATTTCTCCAGCTGCCAATCCCAGAGTGCTTAGCTCACTGAAGAGTGGCCCAGTCATTTTCCTCTCTCCTGGCTCGAATCTGACAGTACCTTGACCAGGAGCGACCCGAATAGCCAAGCCTGTCTCTGCTATTCATCAAGAGGGATCTCCATATGTCTGCAGATCTCAAGGTTGGGTTGTAGATATCTCTCAGTCCCCAGTGGGCCCATTTGTATCTTTGATCACATGTCTGTAATGTTTTCTGCTCTTTCCGAGCCCCACAGGTAAAAGCCAGATCAGCCTTAAACATTTGACCCACAGGTGAAATGAAGAACCTTGCCCCCATGGTGACATCGTTCCATCCACAAAATAATTGTTTCAAATGGTATTACTGTGGTTTTCTTGACCAGATTCGAGAGGAAAACGAAAAAGTAGCAGGGGAAAAAGAAATGAAATGAAGGCGAAGGGGGGGGGGGGGATCAGTGAAGCTGCAACTCTGGTACTGAAAACTCATTTGTTTCACATAAATGTATGACTTTAAGGCTTGAATTCCTTGACTTGTTTTGCCAGGTTGCCTAGTTGTGTCAAGTTCTAGAAGCAGATAGCTCCAAAACAAACAAACAAACAAACAAAAAAATCTTTGCTGTAAAAAGTAATAAATAAATCAATAAAAAACTTTACCTGCAAGTTCACACTTCTCTATGCTTGACTTCTCTTATAATCATTCAAGCCTTGGTCCAAATAAAAAAAAAAAAGAGGATAATGGAGGATATTTTTAGAGTAGATTAATGAATAATATATTGCAGGAGCTAAACACATGTCTTAAAAATGTTTTGCTGTGGATGGAAAATATCTTACTAAAGCTGATCACAGAACAGCCCAAGTCCCCAATCCCAAGAGTAAATGAATTCTCAGTGCTGTATAGCATTCAATGAGATTATCAGTTCCATCGTCTTTACTCCTCTCATAACACCAACTGAGTTTGATGAAGAAATTGGGACGTTTTTTGATGGGGTGGCGGAGGGCCAAGCAACAGCTCTGTACTATTGTTTATTGTTTGGTAAGAGCTGCTATAGTTAAGCACTATGTACCACCTTTCACTCACCTGTTACAGGTTGCCTTGCTGACAGACCTCTGCATTCTGCTATATGCATTGCACATACATAATCACACAAACACAACCCAGTACTGGGGCCAGGACTTAATTATTCAAAGCACTGATACCCCTAGAGCCCAGTGCAGAGCTTGTATACTAAACAAGATGAGAAGAATTCAGCTTAGGTATATGTCAAACTTAATGACTTCTTATGCTGCAATGAGAAATTCTTTGAATTTTCAATAACATTTGGAGCACACTGGAGCAAAACTCTACTCTGTCAGTGTACACGACAACAGCGTGCTTGTAAATGGTTTATATGTTTTATGGACAAACTGTCTTCAGGCTCCAAACCCAAGGTTTATTACAGCATTTAAAGACAGAGCAGATCCTGGGGAATCCTGGGGAAAGGATGACCACAGCTGTCTTCCCCTCCCCCACTGGGGACTCTGCCAGCCCAGGCATGCTGTCGTTCACAGATTGGGTGAGTTTCACTGCAGTGAAAACACAAATGGAATCAGGTCACAGGTTTAAGAGACACTGAATAATTTAAAACATAAAGGTAAAATCATGGGCTTTGGCAACACAACACGTCGGACATTCCAGACATGTTTGATAATCAGAGCGCTGTGTTAGATAGGCTGCTTTGGTTGGTCATGGTGAATAATTGGGAGAGGTGCATTTCAAGCGGAGCTTAGTGGAGATTCTACTACTTTAAATGGGATTTTACCAGTCATGCACCCCCCACACTCTATGTATCTATCTATCTATCTATCTATCTATCTATCTATGTATCTATCTATCTATCTATCTATCTATCTATTTATCTATCTATCTATCCAGTGAGGTTAAGAGGAGGGTAAATTGTCTAATTCAACACCAATACATACGAGGAGTACAACCAAACAACATCATTAGCACTATGCTAAGAGCACTGAGTTAAGGCACTGAGACACATATAATGGAGAGATGTTTATAGGTTCTTTCACAACATAGACCTTTACTATTACGACTTTTAATATAGTTCTGTTTGCTCCTCAACACCACCTGGAAGACCAATCACTTTAAGTCATGAGGAAAAGGGTAATAGCACAACTTATGAATCATTCATAAAACAAGGCTGGGCTCTATTTTCAGTCTTGTGGGTTTGGGGAATCATGAATATTTACAAGAAGGACTTGGTATTTAAACATCACAAAGACTAATCGGTTAAAGTAAATGCCAGGCAAATGGCTAACCATGTTACTGGGGCTCTTTCTGCCTGAAAGTTGTTATTTTGAAGCATGACCTTTTCAATAGGATAGCGACTTTCTTCCCCTACATTTTAGCTCTCATAATGTAAGAGCGTTTTAAAATCAAAATAATAAAAAAAAAGAGCCCTCTGCTCATCACTCGTCAAACAAATTTAATCCATTATGCCTGAGTTAAAAAAAAAAAAAAAAAAGTTTTGCCATTCTCATACACAAGCCCTCATTCAGTGAACTCCGCCTTAATAAACAAATCCCATCCACTTGAGGAAAAACTAGCGCAACAATGGGGCTTATCAGCACTCTAATACAACCATTTTTAATGAGATTCCTAACACAGCTCTCCTCGTCCAAAACTGATAACAATTACCATGCGAAGACGCGATGAATAAATACATAAACAACCAACCGACTGGCTTCATTTTACTGAATCCACGTAGACTAGCTTGATTTTTTGCAACTCAGCTCTGGAGAACATCTGTCAATGTCTTGAACCTTCTGAGAGGTGCAGTCGCGGAAACATTTCCTCTTTTTTTTTTTTTTTAATACCACAGAAAGCAATTCCCTGATGAGCACACAAATCACATATAAAATAGCAACAGCAAGACATTTAAGAAGTGGCGTGACAGCACTTTTATCCCACAGGCACTAAAATCTTTGCAACCTCTTTTTATCCACTCAAATGGTTATTGATGTTGAGACCTGGTAATGTTCATGGGAATATCCTGACGCTGCAGTATAAGCACTGCTGCGCGTGGCTGTTCGCTTTTAAAGTAAGCACGAGACGCATAGGGTATATCATGTTTTGGGTGATCGTGCCTGTATACCCAGAGGTCAGCGTATAACTAAGAGCTTTCAGCGAATTAATGTTCACTACCTACTACTGATGGAGGTTCAGTGGCTGCACCAAGGCGTCATTCGTAAACGCCATTTAATATTATTATCCCAGATGTAATTATACTGCCGCTAAACAGCTCTGACAATAAAAGCAGTTTACCGGTTAATGTTCCTGCACCCACTCATAAGACAATGATTGTGTCCCAAACAAAAAGCCCGCTGCCAAATAGGCCGGCCTTTGAAAAGCCGCCTATGCACATCCCTCGGTAAGCCATTATAGTTTACAAAAATAAAAATGTTTATTTAGTTCTTGATGCTGCACAGATATCAGATTTGTTCACATGAGAATGAATGCACTGGAAAAGAACCACTGAAATCCTTACGGTTTGTAAATATGAACGCACAGTTTCACAGATAACGTGTGATCATTTTTTTTTAGAGGTAATCTATATTTTAACAAAAAGAAAGAAAGAAAGAAAGAAAGAAATAGAAATAAAGGGGAAAAAACACCTGCCCATGGATGAGAATCGATCCATGGAGTTATTTCAGTGGCGGAGACTGGAGGAGGACTACCCCTGCGTATAAAAGAATGAGACGACATATGATCTTCAGCATGTTCCATAGCCTACACATACTGTGCATAACAGAACATAAACGCATGCCATGATCGTATTTTCCTCTCCATGTGACTTTCCCTCGTGCAACAGTGGATTATACAACTCCAGGAAATTAAAGGTACTGAGAAAACGCGATTGGCGTCTTGTGACTGATTGGTAGAGAGGTTGATAAGACCCTCGGTGCAGCGTAGCTTTGTTTGAAATTCAATGAGGGATGAGCTAGTTATGTCCCTGCCTCTCAGTGGTTCAGCAGATGATCTGGAAAAAAAGGTCTGATCCACAGACTGACTAATCTTTGTTTTCTGAAGTAACAAAAGTTGAAGAACATGAAGCGATTCAGAGAGATCTATCACAAAATAATGTTTAGGCATTTAAACTGTCAGATGTTAATAAATCAGCGAGTTCGTAATGTGCATAGTGAAGGTATGTAATTAGCTAATAAATATTAAGACAGCAATTGACGATAGAGCCCGTTCTCCTCTGTCTTAAACTGGCAGGAGTTTGGACACTTTCAAAAGAAGAAGAAGAAGAAGAAGAGGAAGAAGAAGAAGAAGAAGAAGAAGAAGAAGAAGAAGGAGACTAATAAAAGCATTACAGTCACACACAAGTCTGGCTCTTTTTGCAGGTGTGGCATATACTCTGTGTCTGCTCAAAATCAAAGGTCGTCATCTACATTCTCATACATGTCACTCAAATTGTTTTTGTGCTCAGAACAATGTCGCTGAAATGATACCTTATGAACTTGATGTTCTCGACTTTGTTCTTTTGCATTGTAAAATCAAAAGCAATCTGAGTGTTGCAACAGTTAAGTGAAGGGTTTCTTGTAATTTACTTCTGCACCATTTCATCTTTCCTGAAACATCATGTTTAAGTGTCTGTCAAATTATGGAGGGCCTCACACACTAGGAACTGAACAGTAATGATACAGTCCAGACAAACACATAAATATTTTACACTGGCTGTGAATCAGATCTGTAATAAATATACATCTTCACTTTATTCTCTCCACAACATTAACTCCAACTGGTCAAACATTTGCGAACATGTTTTTGGATAATCTGTTTATCAAAATTGTAGTTGGTCCCATCCATCTGTCCATGCCTTATGATGAATATTGCAAACAGGGCTGAGGTATTTTAGGTTGGACGTTGAACGTCATCCGGATGTGAACAGGTATTGAATTTTTTGTGAACTGCAGTTGGGCTATTACATTCCTTCTAAGTTTCTTAACCTGAGATGATGTACTGTGTGTGTGATAAACCCAACACAGAAACCGACATTCACGAAAGCAGATCCACAGTCCCCCCCCTCTGTGAAGGTTCCAGCAGAAAGGGCCCAGGCTGTGGGGGGGA